>NC_056742.1:463085505-463175505 GCF_019279795.1 Protopterus annectens | reverse complement strand
CATGGCAAAATCCCAAAGATGAAACACTACAAAATTACATCACTTCACATGACAGGGAAATGCCACAGATATAAAGCCTTTTTTTGATTAAAAACATGACACAACCATCCGTGACAAGTTTAGAAAAAAAAAAACTATTATTTGAAAATACACATGGCTATATGAATGGCTATAGCCAAAAGCTAGTTGCCTGAGTTCAGATTTTATTTTCTTCAAACATAACTCAGGATTCTAATAGATAAAATAGGAATGACATTTTGTGCTGTGGGCACATGTAATGTAATGTGAATGTGTAATTCATTTACCATACTTCCTGGTTTTATATCCTGGATTTACCAGCCTATCCTTCCAACACCTTAGCCTAATACTCTGTCACTCATCAATGTGAGAGAAACTTTTTCCTAAGGCTTTTGTGTGTCACCCTTCTCATAGCATTTGCTTTACAGATCATATCCACTAGATCTGGGGCAGATTAATCCCAATTGCTTGTTAGAGTTACTGGATAATTTATATATCTACATCATGTTATGAATTTGTGGTTGTTAGCTTAAACATCAGCATCCTTTTTAAATACAGTTAAGTTAGACAGATGAGCAACACTTTGCTTATACAACTTTAAATGTTCAAAGGTGATCAATTAGAGATTTTGATAAAAATAACAGTTTCTCTGACTAGCTTTATTCTACTCCCCAAATACATAGTGAGATTTCCCTCTTAATTATAACTAACTTCAGTGTCATCAGATCTTTGAATTTTGGAGAAAGTTATAATATCCAATACTGGAAAAGTCCATTCGATCAGGTAGTCCCAATCAAATGGATTTCACTAGAACAGTCTTCAACCAATGTTCAACTATGCATGCTTTCTTTAAACCAAGTAAGACTGCGGCCATTGTGAGCTGTGGAAATGATTTGTATTTGACATTTTGGTATATTAGGACATGTTTGTAATTAAAAGTATTGGAAATAACAGTATAACCTTTCAAAACAAAATCACCAATCGCTCATTGGAAAAGCATCATTTGATTAACACTGAGTATGAAATAATATTTGGCCTTGATGGATTAAGCTTACTGTTAGGTTAGTAATTTGAATTACAAAGATGCTATGGCATAATAAATGTGAAAGACTATGCATTTCCACAGAGAGCATCAGTTTGTGTATTCTGTATTACCTGATACAAATGTATTCTACTTTTCTGTATTACCTGATACAAATGTATTCTACTTACATGGACAGAAAATGCTGTAGAGCTTTTCCAGCTGCTGACAAGCTTAATGCGCATCATAAAAGCAGATGCAATAGTTTTAAACTATTGCTTTATGTATGAAAAAGTTTAAATGCACCGTTTATTGCAGTTTTTGTCTTGACTAAAGATGAAAACAGAGTGAAAATCAGGCATTACCTTTTGATGTATCCAACTCATGACATTGTCCCACCCCCCTGTGGTTTATTGTATTTTATTATTTGTTAAGTAAGTTTGAGTGCTTGTCCCAGGACTCTTTTCATCCACCACACAGGAAATGTGTCACAGAAAAGCAGTTTATACAAAAACAGTTTAATAATACACCATGGTAGATAACACAGTACACCATATAACATATGTACCCATCAACGTGAAAAGCAGTGAATGTGATAGATGCATGCATTTTCCTAATCAAAATCTTGTGACTTTTCAAATACAATGTACACCTACTAGCTGATATTCACACTGCCAGGATGAGTGATTGTCTTCTCAAGGTTAGCAGACCTTATAGGGCTATAATCATTTGCTATTGCCACTGTATCTGTTATTTGGGGATAGTGTTGTTAATGTAGCATCATCACACATAGGGTGCTTAATAGCAAATAAGCACTGGTTTTGGTTTGGTCTCTTTCAGCACTTTACATTTAAAGGTTCATAGGTTCATAGGTTTATACTAGGCTATCTGCCCTGGGGCATTTACAAGCCTAGCCAGAGCGTGTTTGGCTTTTGCCACCCTTTTAGATTGGTTTACTGTGCCTCTGTAGAGTAGGTCACAGAAGATAGCCCTTTTAAGGTTAGTTTACTGTACCCCTGTCTAGCAGGGAGACAGAAGAGATCCCAGGGGTGAACTTACGATCTCCCATCCACTTGTCAAGATTTCTCTTGAAGAGGGTCAGTGAGGGTCTCTGCCTAACATGGACTGGGATTCTGTTCCAGAGTGAGGGCAGCCTCTGGGATATGAATCTGTCCCTCCAGCATGTCCTATTTATTTCTGTGCTGAGATTTAAGTCCCTAGAGCGTATAGCTCTAAGGGATTTGGATTTCCTGAGGTGGAGCATGTCCATTAATTCTGGGTTGGACATGGCTTTATACGTCAGGCATAGATCACCTCTGAGTAGGCGGTAAGCAACTGAGTAGAGCTGGAGTTTCTTTAGCCAAATTGCATAGGGCATCTGTTTGAGTCCCTAGATCCTCTTGGTGAGGTACTTTTGGGGCCTCTCCAGTTGCTGCAAGTGTCAGGTAAGGTACATCCCAAATGGGGCATTGTATTCAATTATGGGCCTGATGAGTGATGAGTAGAAGGGCACAATAACCTCTCTTGTTCTAGATGTGAACCCTTTTGTGATAAGGTGGGCTATATAGAAGGTCTTTCTTTTTAGTGATACAAATTAACTACAATTACAGACTGCTGAAGATATTGATGTGAGAATGCAGAGACTTTTAGCCATTCATAATCCTTGTATTGTGTCACTGATTATATTCTTTACACACCATTAAAAATGTTTATCTATGCTGAACTCTCTTCTGTGAGAGGCACTTGACTGAGAAATCATGGACATTGAAACAAAAGAAATTGCATGGCTATCTGGGTGTGTTTGTCTTTTTACTGGATTAAGTTAATTGATTAATTCCTAGTTTAAACAAACACACTTTTTATGAGTTCTATTTTTAAATACTCTCCATCGACTTGACTAATATAAATTCAGTTGCAAATGATCGCCAGCTGGTATAAAACATGGTAAAATAAAGTCAGCAGAAAACATATGCTTTCTTACACTAACACCTTAATAAAGAAAGTTACTTCTGGTGACAGTGGTATATTAATTATATAGCAGCATATTACTACCAATTACTATAAAAGCTGTCACATATCATTATACAAAAACATTTTGACAACCTGTGATTAAGCAAGGTTTGTCCTATACAGCACTGTATAATTATTTGAATTTAACACCTTCTAATTGAGCATGTTTTGAAGAACTGCAAAATCCCTTTCAAGTCATAGAATCTTGGGATGCATGTGTAGTTATGTTATTATTAGTGAAAGCCCCAAGCAGGTTTTTGATACATGATTGAATAAATGTTTGTTACAGTAATCAACTCATAGCAATTTGCACTCCTCTATAAAGTTTTATGTCCTTGACTGCTGCTTGGTTTACAAAACAGAGGCAATCTAAGGACAAGTAAGAGCATTTACACTGCTTAATATCCCTGTACTAAAAGAGAACTCAAGTGAGCAATTACAAAGATACATTCACTACTGATGAATGGTTTCCTGCCAGATACTTATGTATTAAGAGCAGAGTACATATATTTGCAAACACAATAAAGAAATGTAAAGCAACAAAGAAGGAGACAGAATGTACTAATATTATTTGGCATGCTGGTAATATACTATGTAACAGCTGAAAGCTAATATACTATTTGGTTAATCTGAAGAAGCAGTTGTACATTTCTATAGGGTCAGAATACTTTAGGTTTGCAAATTTAAGGGTCCATGTATATAACTTAAGACACAGTTCACAGCACTGATGATATACTTATTTTTTTAATGTAAACTGCAACATATTTTGACTTGTTTTAACCTCATGGGCATCCGTAGTTAGATGTTTACAGATAGCAAGGAAGATGTTTCTATAAAAGGAGTACAAAATCCCCATTATCTCTGCAATCAGAGTGAGAAAAGAAAACATTTTTTTTCTATGATGACAAATTACAGACTACATATTCATGAGATGCTTCAGAGAAAAAGATATATTGTAGATATCCATCACAGTGCTTACTTAAACTATTCCCCAAGTTTGCATTGTGGAGCTTTTCTCCTCTCTAGTTTACCCCTTTGGCTCAGGGTGACTAACGAATAGTTAATACAAAAGTGTTAAAAAATGTGATGCCAGAAAGACACTTACGCCAAAGAACTTATGAACACATGTATGATGTCAATAGGAAAAAGGAAACCAATGCCCTTTTTCACCATACACTAACTTGTAAGGAGGCAAATTTTAAGTTTTGGATTTTGGAAAAGTTATCTAGAAACAATAGAGGGGGAGACTGGGAAAACCAGCTTAGTTATAGAGAACTTATTTGGCAACTAAGGCTGGATTCCAATATACCCCCTGGTTTGAATGACCACATATCACTTCTACCAGCTTTAAAATTAAAAGCAAATAAAATCAAAAGGTAAACACATAACCACAAGAGATGAGTTTATCAATAGCTTACTAATTTTTTATTTATTTTTTCATTATGATTTTTATGTAATTACTAATAATAATGTGTTATGACATCATTATACACTATCACACCATTATATTGTCATACAATTTCAATTTCATTACTGCAATGAAATACAATAGCAAACTAACCTTCATTTTTATATTTAATACTTAACATCAATAATTACTTACTCATATTTATGTACATATGTTTTCAAGTTCTATTTGTTTAGTGATATAAACATTTTATTATTAGTTATTATTATTTGATTCTACTAGATCTTTTACGAACACATTCTCGTGGGTACTTAGTGGACTTTAGGTATGTTTACCTTAAGACACATACATTTTACATAACCTCTTTATACATTAGGCACACGTGTTGAATGTATTTATTAACTTTTTATATAAAAAATTCCTTTTACATGGTTTTTATGTTGTTGTTTTTTTACACCATCAAAACACAAATACAATTTATTATATATGGATAAACTGAATGACACAACAACCATAGTTTTTTATTATGTACCTTTAAATCTATGTACTCTGTTCCAATGATGCTATTTAATTAATAAATTAACCAATTAATTTGTTATATATATGTGGGCTGTTTTTAATGACAGTGTTATTCTGATGAAGTTTCCGTGTTTTGGAAATGAAAGCACTTAATGGAATCACAGCTTTTTGTTAATAAACTTGGTGCGTGTTTCTTTTTGGACTGAAGAGTCTGCTTGACACTATTTACCATTTTACATCAACGCTTGTGGGACTGCCTTAATTGGGCTCTGTACAACGGGGAACACAGTGTTTTACAAGTTAATACAAAAGTGTTAAAAAATGTGATGCCAGAATTCCATGAAATTGTCACTATATAGATATTATTTATATCATGCGTAGGTTCATAGGTAAGTGCTAGGCTAGCTGCCCTTGCTGGCTATTTTAAGTCTAGTCAGTTTCCCTTTATGTGCTCAAAATAACCAATCCCATTTGGTTATAGACTGAGCTTACCCATCCCATTCAATATGCAGATGATAATACCCATTTCTGTTCTGCCGAAAAATAAATACATAAATAAATAAATAACCCTACTCCAACAACTTACACAAAAATCCTTCACTAAACTTGAATGTTGAATGACTAACAGTTTAAACATTAACAAAACAAAAACTGTTGCCATCTGATTCTCCTAAACAAACAAGAATCACATCTCAGTATCATATCACCAGATAATACACTTACAGAACAAGAAAGCTACACTAAATTACTGCAAGTTATCAATGATATAAAACTAACATTTAATGACTATGTTAATAATCAAAACAAATCAAAAAGTTGATGTGTTGTACCTGTCTGTCTTATCTTATAGCACATGTCCAACTAGACACTGCATTATCCTTCCTACTCACCAACATAAAAAAAAAAAAAACGCACACCTTCCAAAGTTTAAACAAACCTGCAACAAAATTGTTAAGTATTCTGGTAAAATCTCAAATAAACCTCACCACTGTGCAGCATTACAAAATATCAAATGGCTTGAACTTCTACACACTCAAAGTAAAGACTATGTACAATATAACAGATAAACCTGATAAATGCACTGCTCTTAAACATAGCTGCAAAAGACAAACCACCTAGACTGTTAACATCTCAGACTTAAAATGGCTAACAGCAAATGACTCTCTTTAGTCTTTATTTCTTTTCTGAACTTTGGAATTTGGTACTCTGAAATTTGATTAAAAAAATTGTTGATAAACTCAAGAAATAAACTCACCTGGAACTGTACATCACTCTATCCTTGCTGATACATTATGAAAACACCTACTAATCCAAAGTACTTCTACCTCAATTTTCTACTTACAAGAATTAGTCTTTACTGCATGTGTCAGTTTGTCTAATCTGAACGATCCACCCATCCATTTCTCTGTTCTCATTTCCAAGAATAACAGCTTATACAATGCAATTCCACCATTCCAGCAACCATTTAAAATGCTGGGACCCAGCAGATTAAGTTCCGAAAAGTGGAGACAGATGGCCGAGAGATTGGCCTTGCACATATCAAGCCTGGGATACCATTTCTTGGAATATTCCCTTTTTCCAAGGTATGGCAATCTTGGAGTTGGTGTACATAAGTTTGGGGAAGTGGGTGAAGGGGGGCTTGCCCCCCCCCCACAGAAAGAGGTTTTAAGGAGAAGAACAGTTTTCATGATCTGCTCCTCTCCTGTGTTTTCAGTCTTTTTTAAGTTTGTCGACACTCTACATTTCAAGTGCTGACATTTCAGTAGGGAGCCCTTAATTCCTTTTCTCTCATCATACAAATGTTGTGCTGTCCTAGGTGTACTTCCTACCTATTTTAAAATGCAGACCCTGTCTGTAACTCACACAATTAATTTACTTTCCAGCACATTTTACATATCCTGCACTACTAAGGTATGCTTCCTGTATTCTCCTAACTGTGTACTCTGTCAAGCACAAAATTAAATTCCTTCCTTGCTTGTAGTTGGAAGAACTAAACCTTAATACCATTTCTAAATGATTAAATAAGCACATTATTCTATAGTGCAATTAATTTAATGACTACATTCTTACAATCTCTGCTTGTTTTTTGTTGTATAGTCATAATATAACATATATGTAATTCACTTTTCTCACACTGTGCATTTATTTTTTTGTATATTATGTAAAACGTTTAATTTTAAAGAGCCTTTCTCCCCCGGTCTCTACTGAAAAGAGGCTTTGGCTTAGTCAGACTATCTTGGTTAACAAATAGAAATTAATAAATAAGTAAAATAAAATAAAAACTGCAACAGTCAAAATGTATTTAAAAGAATCAAAACATCACATTTTGATCAAACCTTGGTACAGAGGACTGAAAATAAGCTGACAGTTTATAAGGATGACAGACACGCAATTCTAAAGTACTTAGCAGAATCAGTAATTGATGAAATCTATCAACAGGATTCAGACACCTGAATGCCATATAACAGGGTAACTGAAGAAAGAGGAATAAATAATAGGGTGCTTCCCCTGGGGCTGTTTAGTACATCACATTGGAGATAGATAGATAGTGGACTCAGCATGGGTGATGATAGCTCTGTGGTGGAAGAGGTGTTAACAGTCAATAAGCTAGTTTTCAGTGATAGCTCTGAGGCTTCTGTAGTGGGCAAAAATGTAAATAAAATACATGGTAATGGACAAAAAGCCTAGGCAAGACATAAAAGATGGGTGAGGTAACCCTGTAGAGGAAAAAAGATGTAACATATCTGGGAATTAAAGTTACCCAGGGGGAAACATGCAAAGCAGTGTAAAGAGCAGCGAATAGGGATATTAGGATTCTGTGACGTACAGTTAATGGAGTAGGACCATGTTTCTGCATTCATGCTTGCAGTTTACAGGCATTATTAATGTTAAATCTGGATTACTGAATCCTGCTTGCCAGTAACAAAGAAAAAGAGGATCATGCTAGTAAAAGGTATGATAAGGAAAGCTCGCAAAGAGAAAAGATGGAGGAAAAGCTGAATTATGGGGACAGAATCCAAACCCTTAAATGGAACATACTAGGAAAACATAAAAAAGACCCTGGTAAACCTGAGATTTCACTATATAATACAATTGCCTATATAAGAGCCCTGAGGAAAAGATGCAAATGATTTGTTAAGGAAATACAAGTATTTCACCATATGAACTTTGTATGCCCATTATTTTTCACTTTTTTTAAGTCTTTATTAAGGCACTTAGGCTAATAAACCCAAACCCCACTAAATACAGACATTGCATAGTTCATGCTTTTTGTAAGTTAATAACTACAGCTCAAATGGATAGTCTGACTACCAGCTGAAAACACTCAGCTTTAATCAAAATGTTATGTCCGTGACATTTGAGTGACTGCAAAAAGTTCCCTGTAATAAGCAGAACAATTAAAAAGCTCACACAGAAATAAGAACACTTCATAGTAATATCTTAAACTTCCTATAAAAAAGGGCCATGGAAATATACAAATGACCTGTTAAGGATGCACAATTGTTTCAGCAACATGGCAATGAATTCCCCTCTTTTTGATGTCTATAGCTAGTGTGATTTGTGTTCATTTCACAAATGTCTTAGTAAAGATGAAAAAGTAAAGACATATAAGAATGAATATGTCAGGAGCATACTGATTAAAGCCTTTGCTGTCCCTATAATGCCCTTCAGGCAGAGTTCTCCTACTGGGCATTCCTATATAATAGACTCAAACTTAAATTCTGACATAAATGTGGCATTATTCAATGCCAGAAATCTAAGCTGAAAAATGCTAGAACTTGAGGCCCTCCTGCAACTCAAACACATTCATATTTTTAAAAAGTTATATTTGTGTAGTTACTGAGACATTAGGGGGAATTCAATAAAGTCTACACAGAGTGATCTTCCATGTAGGCATAGCGGCATGGAGCTTTCATGGAAGTAAGCTGCAGTGCGATCCAGTAAACACAGCACAGGGGCGTGCACGAGCGTGCGGACACGGAAGTGTCCATGGCATGCAAATCACCTCACAAGCAGGTGAACTGCATGCAAATGAGGGTGCTGGAGCGATTCAGCAAGCATGCAGGCAGTTGTGCAGACCCCATGTTGGTGTACAAAGTGTACATGGAAAATATCTATGTACAAAGAAATAAAAATGGAACAGGGGCTGTAAAAGCCCATTTAGAAGATTAGAATGTGCATAATAGACATAGTTATGTTCAAAACTATGCCATGTGTGTCCACAAAATTGTGTAAAATAATGTAATAATAATTTTTTGATACTCATATTACGTTTATGAGGCACACACCTGTGAGCAAACATGCCATTATGCAAAAAAATATTAAAAATTATAAAAAATAAAAATAAGAAATATGTGAGGATAAGGCATTATAGAGCCATGCATGGAGTATGGTAGATTGCAGTGGTTGCCAAAGAAGCAGGCCCTGGAATAGTGAAATATTTAGGTTGTGTGCACAGATCTGTATGGAAATGAGCTGGGGTTACTGAATACAAAAATGGGCTGCTGTGTCTGCAGATAAAATCCATGTAGCACTAGAACCAAGTTTGTGTCAACAGAAGAGCTAGCTGACATCAACAGGGAGTGTGTCACTATATCTTTAAGCTGATTGAAACTCAGTGGCGGCCGTTTGCAACGCACCTCTCAGATAAGTGGGAGGGGGGGTGTCCAGTGTTGCTAAGCTTCCTTTAGCTAATGGGCATGTATTTTAGATGGTTTGAGCTATACTAAGTCTGCCCATGCATGGGGGTGTGTGTCCCGGCTGCTGAACATTGTTTATACATGTGGCACAGGTTTGCTTGCCACACAGCAGTGCTTACCAGGGAAGGCAATTTAAAAATAAAGGAAATTGCCTGGAAAAGCCAAGCATGTAGAAAATAATGATAATGATAAGCCTGTTCCACTTACACTGGCCCACTCAAACCCCTCAGTGATGTACCTGATAGGTGGAATGCATCATAGTTAGCCAATCACACAGGCTGTATCTGCAGCAGACCACTATAAAGTATGCATACAGCCTACAATCTGATTGTTCCCCCACACCTCTGCACCATTGGAGTACAGACTTGGGAATTTTAACTGGCAGCATGCTAGGGGCTGCTGCAGCTCTGCTACATCTGTATGTACTATATGCTGAGGTCAGTGCTGCTGCTGCTGACAATAGGCCTAGACTGAGAAGGAGAAGAGTGTTCAGGCCCAGGGTAACCTTCCAGGAGCTACATGAGCTGGAGATTGTAGAACACTACAGGGTGGTCAGAGACATACCACAAGAACTCACTGAGCTCTGCCGCCCTCAACTCAGACCCGGAGCCAACAGAGGGGGACCCATCCCAGTGGAAACAAAGATATGTGTAGCCCTTAGAATACTAGCTACAGGTATATTTCAAAGACCAACTGGGGATCTCACAGGCATCTGCATCCAGGGTACTCCAACAGTTCCTGGCTGTTATGCAAACAAATGCCAGTGAGTAAATTTATTTACCCCACACACCTGAGGAGAGGACCAGCAGTATGCATCTCTTCTACCATGTAGCACACTACCCTGAGGTACCGGGTGCCATAGATTGTACTCAAGTAGACATTAAAGCACCACCCAGTGAGGAGGGTAGAGTCTACATCATCCACAAGGGTATCACTCCATCAGCTGCCAGATCATGTGCAATACCCAGGGCATCATCATGAATGTGTGTGCTGGCAGCCCTGGCAGTTATCACAACTCCCATATCTGGCACTCTTCACAGCTGTACCAGATGTTTGCCAGGGAGGACATCCTGTAAAGCCATCTACTGGGGGATGCTGGCTATGCACTGGAAGCATGGATGGTGACACCCATCAGAAATGCACACACACCTACCAAAGAATGCCATAATGAGGTACACATACAAACTAGAAACATCATAGAGCATGTGTTTGGGCTGCTCAGGTCATGGTTCTGGTGCCTCAATATATCTGATGGAGCCCTGCAGTACTCTCTGGCCACATGTGCACAGATGCTCACAGTATGTTCCATGCTACACAATATGATCCTGCGGAAACAGCTGTGGCAGGATCATCACAGGGAAGGGACACACAACCGCCTACCCGTGCCAAGGTCCCCACAGCCACACACACAGGGGGACTGAGAGGAGGACCCCCCTGAGGCTGTCCCTATAGGCAGACATAGGCATGCCCAGTATGCCATGGCCTTAGCAAAGAGGCAACGCATAGCATATGCACTGACAACCTTGAGTCCTAGGGACTGACACCTTACTCTGACTTGCATACATAGTAAAAAGGATGCCAGTCACACAACACAATCTGTATCTTACCATGTATTTGCTGTAAACTTCATACATTTGACAGAGTCAGCCCTAGAAAACAGGCATTACAACTGATGCGTACATAAGGTAAGTAACTCTCCTTTACAGCAACAGGATACTACGCTATGGTTGCATATGTATAGACCTGCTGCATTAATACAAGGGAATAGAGTGGGCAACTGGGCTACTTGCAGAGAACAAATAGCTGTGTGGGACAACAGGTACTCTGTCCATAAGTGACTGTCCCATAATATGCAGTAGGCCACAAGGCAGCAAAACCCATGGCAGTATGTAAGGGAAATGCCAAACAGTGGGGTCATAGGACAGATGCATGACTCTCAATGCTACAATCCCCTACCCCCAACACATCAGTGTTCACATACAACTGCAGTAACAGAGTATATGTTTGAAAGGATATATCAGCAGACCACACAATCCCAGGGCTGTCCCAGACAACCTGACTACATGTCCTATTTTCCACACTATGCAGGGGTCAAAGTGTACATGTCTGTCTGCTGTTGACAGTATGTGGAATTAGAGCTCACCTTCTGGTAGCTGTTGTGGCTCAGTGGACTATGTACAGATTCATGGTTGATGGTGTTCATGGTTTGAAGCTGGTTGCACCTACATCTTTTGCATGTGAGGTACTCCTATGGTACAAGTTCCACACCCTATGAATATGTCACAGTCTGTTACTGCAAGAAAGCTGGACAAAGCCAGAGACAATGGAGGGACAGAGGGACAGACCTGCAGACATTTTTACATGCTCTGAGTAACCGAGAAGGTAGCTAGTATAACAGCAGGTTGCAACAGGTCAGACTAGCAGCAGGATGCAAAGGCCATCACTTACCTGTGTCAGTATGGACAACAAGTCAGTGTGCTCTATATAGTAGTATATTACTGGAAAAACACAACCATATGAGTATCAGAGCAGACATATGGGGCAGAATTCTGGACATTCTGCAAAAAATGTACAGTCAGAGTTGTGAAGACAGTCACCATGTGTGTGTATGTGTTGTGTTACATCATGTACCTCAGTCATAGCATACCTACAACAACTTAGAGCAGGAAATCTGGACAAACCCATGAAGAGCAGTGGGACAAAGGCCCAAATATAAGGAGAAGGTTTAACTAGTGGCCAGAGAAAAGTAGAAAGTTCAGAGAATAACAGGTCATGCACTAGCCTGGGTTTCCTGGTGTGTATGGAGTCAGTAACTCAAATGTCTGTCATCATTTCCTAACGTCACTCTATGATGATTTGCTACTGATGTACCAGAAAATCACAGTGCTATGTAAAACATACCATACATATGATGAAAAACTATGTAAGTCTATTACAATCTGTACAGTTGCTAGGTATGAGTCATATGTTATGTTCAGCACACAGCCAGGGAATCCCTTGGACAAAATATCAGGGGGGTGCTGGACTGTTGAATCAGGTTCAGCAACCAATTGGCTGCAGCACACAAAATCACGAACTGGGGTACAGGTAGGTCAGGCCTGGAGTCACCTTGTAAGTACAGACAGTCACACTGGGCATTCTCCTGCACTTAGCTAACTTGAGCCCATGTCTGATGCCTCATCTGCCTAAAGAACCGATATCTGAAAATATGTCTGTGCTTATAGACAGCTATGTATATGTATCTGTTTTGCCCACTTAGGTTCTTCCTTCCTCTCTTCTTGCACTTAAAAAAAATGCACTTTATTAATTTGCTCATAGGTTCATAGGTTCATAGGTTCATACTAGGCTATCTGCCCGAGGGCATTTACAAGCCTAGCCCATAGTTTTGTGGCTTACGCCACCCCTTTAGTATGGGGAACTATACCCATTATTTTGCTGTGCCTCTGTTGAGCAGTGACACTGAGGTAATCCCTGGGGTATATCTGCAATCTCCCATCCATTGGTCAAGATTTCTCTTGAACAAGGCCAGCGAGGTGCTCTGCCTCACATATACCGGGATTTTATTCCACAGCATAGGGAGTCTTTTACTGTATTTGTCTTTCCTCCTACTTTATTTTGCTTTTCTTAAAAGTACTACATTTTATTTATTCTGCTGAATTTATTACTGCTTGGTAGTAGCCTGATTAAATTGTAACTGTTATTCTAAGTCTTTTGGTTTAAGCACTTGGGTTTCATACAGGCTGTTTTACATTAAGAAGGTTTGTGGTCTGCACTGCTGTGGCAGAACAGGTAGCTTACATCCTTCTAAGCTGGGAGTTGATGATTGAAGGCCCAGTGTCTGCTATTCTAAAAGTGTATTAGATCTGGCTTAAGCACTTGGGTGTCAGGCCAGTTATTCTACATTAAAAAGGTTTGTGGTCTGCACTCTTGTGGGAGGAGAGGCTGGATTTTGCCCTTCTGAGCTGGGAATTTCTAGTCACAGGCTTATTGTGCCTGCTTATTTGAACTGTTTCTTTCTGAAATTGGTGCAGCTTGTTGATGTAGCATAGACCAGATTCAGGCCTGCTGAATCTAGCTTTGTTTGTATAACTTGAGCACTGATCCAGGCCATCTTTTTTGAAGGAGGTTTCCCTGCACCCTAGTAAGCAGGCGTGTGCAGTTAGAACTTGTCTGATTGAAGACTGCTGAAGCAGGGCTCAGTTTTGAGCTTTTTTTCTAGTTAATTGGGTAATTGTTTAAATCAGATTGTTCGTTTTCTATTGTTTTATATATGTATATATATATATATATATATATATATATATATATATATATATATATATATATATATAAAATTGCACTTTATTCATCTGCCTTTACTGTATTTGTGTTTCTTCCTACTTTATTACTAGGGACATGGACTACAACTCTGATCTGCGATATATAACAATAAGTATCCTTTTCTGTGCATTTAAAGTGTTTTTTGAGTGTATCTGCTTTATTTTCTAAAAAAAAAAAAAATTATTTATATACATATATATCTATCTATATATATATATATATATATATATATATATATATATATATATATATATATATATGTATACTTGTTTCCCGCCTTTCTAAGCTAGTATAGTCCTGTTTTCAAGTTAGCGCTGAATTCAGGGCTGTGTTACAAATCTCTGTGTTTGCCCATACCTTACCTGGATAGAAGAAAGTTCTCTGTTCACCTGTGAGAGAGGGGAGCTTTGAGCAGCCTATATGTCCCTGGAGGAGTGGTTTCAGCACAGAAATTAGTAGTTTATTGGCCATTTTCAGCTAATTTCTTTCTCGTTCATTTCCCTGCTATAAATACAGTATTTGCCCGGTTTTGCGTGCTGGGCAGCGCCAGTTAGCTAGGGTAAAACTATTCCCAGCTCCACAAAGTCTTCTCTTTAATTTTTCCCTTGGAACTAGACAAACTTTCAACTTAAGCACTCAAGCCATTCATTTCTCAGCACTTGCTCAAAACATATAGCAAGCCCTTATAAACCCTAGCACTAGACCCTCCTGTACTGTACAGAAGGACTTGGCTCTCTATTCGACCATACCAGCCATCCAGTAAAACAGTTCACTGTACTTATCCAGCCATGTCCAAAGAGCAGTTTCAGGTGTACTCTCCAGTGCAACTGGTGAATCTGGGCATTTTGAGGCAATGCTACAACTGCCTCATGTACACAGACATCCCCCTCCTCCTACCACCAAACACTAATACATGTGAGAGATGCAATTATACAGCCAAACTGGGGACTAAGCTCTCTCAACCCAAGACTGGATCAGACAGCCAAGAGGAGAAGGGAAATACTTGCTTCACACCAACAGTCTCACACAGACCCATTAAACCGCTCCGGCAAAAAACACACAAATACATGAAAACATACTCGGAGGGTCTAAATAAAAATCTGCAAAACCAACAGAGACCTCCAAAGCAAACATCCAAGCAACCTCCACCCCCCCAACACAAACCATGAAACACATACTTCACAAAACCAGTGTGCTATGCAATCACAACTCTTAAGGCAAAATAACATACCCAACACACTAGTAATAGGTGACTCTATAGTCAGGCACACTGACATCCCACTCACTAGGCTGAATAAGGAGAAGGTTACTGTTAGCTGCCTGTCGGGTGCCAGGATCTGACACATAACACAAGCACTCAGGTCACTCCAGAATAAATGCAAATATGACTCTGTCATTGTCCATGTTGGTGTGAATGACCTGAGCCATACCTCCCTGGACTACATGAAAAGAGACATGGAAGAGCTATCTGATCACGTAGCCCAGGCTGGTATGACCCTGACCCTGAGTAGCATCCTGCCCTCACCAAGAATGATACCGTGGTATAAAGAAAAAATTCTCAATTTCAAAAATTGGCTAAGTTTCTGGTGTCATTCAAAGGGGATCCAGTGTCTGTCCAACTGGGATGACATGCTCGACAAGCCACACTGCTTCACTAGAGACAGCTTGCACCTGTCATCCTTAGGCTTTCAAATACTGGCAATAGGTCTTGCCACCCCCATAGTGCCTTTTTTAGGCAAGGCTCAAAAGACAAACCCAGCACCATAAATAGCACAAGTAACAAAAAACTGAGGGTAATGCTACTCAATGCCAGAAGTCTAAACCTCAAAATGCACGCACTCGAGGCACTCCTCAGTATGGAGGAAAATCGATATATGTGCAGTAACAGAAACTTGGTTTAAGGCTCCAGAGAGCACCCCAGCACTACCAGGCTGCAACTCATACCATACATTTTGGCCACAGAACCCAAACCAAAATACAAAAGGTGGGGGCGTATTCATATTTATCAAGGATACCCACACCTCCAGGTTAGTGGCAAGCACGATGCCTCAGAGATCATCCACGTGCAACTAACAACGGGCAAAACTGCATTTCAAATTGTAGCTTGCTACACATCACCCACCATGTCCCAGGACTCCCATTCTGCATTTCTTGAAACACTGGGAAACATAAAGGTCCTACCAAACACCTTCATATTGGGTGATTTCAATTACCCAAACATTAACTGGGAGAACTACTCAAGTACTAACTCCCTTGCCCAACATTTCCTAGAATTTATAAACTCAAACGCCCTGGTTCAACTGGTCAACACTCCTACCAGAGGTGACAACATATTGGACCTGTTCATCGCCAACATGGGCGACCGGTGTTCCACACTGGAGGTCAACTCCTCGCTGGTTACAGCTGACCATAAACAAATCACTTTGGATATCCACATTCCGCCCCCACCCCCGGACAAGAAAAGCACCATGAAAAACATTTCTAAAGCAAACTTCACATTACTTAAGACCAAGGTGGAACGTTTCAAAGCCCCCATGCTGAAGGATAACACTGTCCAAGCTGCAAAAATCCTTTACTAATGCATTCTACGGACACCTATAAGATTGCATGGATCATGCCATCCCAAGCAAAACCAAGACTCACTCCTCCAAGAAAAGGAAACCAGTCTGATGGACTCCTGCCATGCACAAGCTATACAATAGAAGGAGGAAACTAGTACAGAAAAGAGTAAAATCCCAAGAAGGGAAGACATCCCCGATCAGTATCAGCAAGAAACTACGATCCCTCATAAAATCATCCAAGGCGAGCTTTGAAAGAAAAATTGCCAAGGACTCCAAAGATAACCACAAGGCATTCTTTAGCTATGTCAAGAATCTAAGTAGCAATGCTCAGATCTGCTCGGAGTTAATGCAGAATGGCACAAAATACACTGAACCGACTGATATCGCCAACATCCTGGCAGACAGGTTCAGTGCAAACTTCACCCCCCTCTCACCCACAAAAGGACCCATAACCATACCAGAAGAAGGTAGAGTCCCTGAAATCACAGACACTCAGGTTAAAACAGCCCTCTCCAAAGCCAAAAACACAGCATCAATGGGACTGGGTGGTGTCCCAGGCTGCATCCTACACAAGCTCAAAGATGAACTAACCCCTCACCTAAACACACTGTTCAAACTCAGCCTCTCCACAGGCTACATACTCATAGAGTGGCACACAGTAATGGTTATTCCGTGGAGCCGCAATAGACCCCAGAAATATAGCCCTATAAGCCTGACTAGCTTGGTCTGCAAGGTTATGGAGTGCATCATCATGGAACTCATTAACAGTGACATTGAGAACCTCCAAACACTGGACCCTACCCAGTTCGGCTTTGTTAAGGGCTGATCATGCCTCCTAAACCTGGTGGACTTCTTTGAGACAGTTACCAAGGCTATAGATGAGGGAAAGGTGGTATACACAGCCTACCTAGACCTCGCTAAGGCCTTTGACACCATTCCCCATTTTGGTATTATAAGCAAGCTCATCAGTCTGAACATAAACCCCTACATCACAAGATGGGTTGCCAACTGGCTCACGGACAGAACCCACGTGGTGAGAGTCATGGGAGCTAGGTCCAACTCTAAACCGGTTACAAGTGGCATTCCCCAGGGCTCAGTCCTAGGACCCCTTCTGTTCAGCATATACTTCTCAGAGGTACAGGCAAGCACAGGAGGACTATGGCTGACCAAGTTTGCAGATGACTGCAAATTAGGAGATATAATTGACTCTCCAGCTGACACAGACATCCCCCAAAAGGGTCTCACTGAGACAGATACCTGGTGCCAAAATCATGGCCTCAAGCTAAATGCCAAAAAGTGCATAGTCATGCCCTTTGGAAAAAACAAAGTACCCACAAACTACCACATAGGTGGAAGTCCCCTAAATATGGAAGACGCAATAAGGGATCTGGGGAACCAAGTAGATAGTAATTTCACCTTTGATAATCACATTGCCAAAGTGGTTAGAAAATCCTTCTATGTGGCCCACCTAATCACAAAATGGTTCACATCCAGATCAAAAGAGGTCATTGTGCCCCTCTACTCATCACTCATCAGACCCATCATAGAGTACAACGCCCCATTTGGGATGTACCTTACAAGACATCTGCAACAGTTGGAAAGACCACAGAAGTACCTCACCAAGAGGATCACTTGCCTCAAACAGATGCCCTATGCAGCTCGACTGAAGAAACTACAGCTGTACATGGTTGCATACCGCCTACTCAGACGTGATATCTGCCTGACATACAAGGCCATGTCCAACCCGGAATTGATGGACATACTCCACTTAAAGAAAACCTTATCCCCTCAAGCCACAAGTTCTAGGGATCTAAACCTCACCACAACAATAAATAGGACGTGCTGGAGGGATAGATTCCTGTCCCAGAGACTTCCCATGCTTTGGAACAAGATCCCAATCTACATTAGGCAGAGCTCCTCACTAACACTCTTCACAAGAAACCTTGATGAGTGGATGGGAAACAAAAAGTTTACCTCGGGGATCACTTCAGTGGCTCTGCTGGACAGAGGCACAGGGAATTAATCTAAGGGGGCGGCAAAAGTCAACACATTTTGGCTAGGCTTACAAATGCCTTCGGGCAGATAGCCTAGTACCTACCTATGAACCTATGAACCTATACCCCTCACACATGATCACATTATCTATCATTGTGGCACACACACACACATATATCTATATATATATATTTATATATATATATATATATATATATATATATATATATATATATATATATATATATATACATATATATATATAGCTACATAAATGTACAGAGTGATGTAGACCCTCCACATATATCTATATAACACTAACATAACACACACACACACACACACACACACACACACACACACACACACACACACACACACACACACACACACACACACACACACACACACACACACACAGCTACACCTAAATTGACATCCCTGTTTTATGTATATATATCAGTGGCAAATCATCATAGATATAATATATCTATATATCTATAAATGTATATATATATATATATATATATATATATATATATATATATATATATATATATATATATATATATATATATATATATATGAGTATATGTGTGTGGGGATGCATGAATGTCCACACCTGCACTCATAATGCTGGAGTTATCTGCACCTACATGCATAACAGTTGTTTGATGGTAAAAGACCACGGCCATATAATGACAGAACCCCGTGCCTGTGGAATGTCACCCTGCAGATGGATAATGGTGATCAGGTGTTGTAATGTGCAATGGCTTCAATGCAGGACTTGGACAGTCCATATTGTCACTGGCCAATTGTCCACCTAGCAAAATGTAACAGGCTAGAAATGGTGACACTGATAACTGTACACACATAGTAGGGGTATTAACAGGTATGCCACTGCTAGAACACCAGATACATTCACAGCATAAGGCAGGTTCACTCTGCAAGCCCCACAGGCTATCCAAGAAAAGGCCAGGTTGCATAGCCCACAACTACTGTGGCTGCAGCCACACATACACCACATGTAACCAGTGGCTCATGCAATTTGTACTGCGAATTGTAGTGTGTAATAGTAGGTAGGTAGTAAATTTCACAGCAGTCACCTTGTATATGTGTGTTTGTGTGTAGATATTTCCCTTATAGTGCTACAGGCATGGCGATCTGGCCTATCTCTATGCAATGGCCAATCATTTTATGGACCTGTGACTAGCATCCTCCCCAGCATTGGCCTCCCTTGCAATACCTGCTGATATCCACCTTAACAGCACTGGCTGACAATGTCAAAACAGATAAACTCCATGGCGCATGTGATAACTACTTAGTGCTATAGTGTATAATAATAGATAGGTAGGGGTTCTAATCTCCCAAATGGCAACTGTGTGTGTGGGAGGGTATAAATATATCCCCTTGCAGCAGTGTGCCTATCTCTATGCAATGGTTGTACGTTTTAAGACCCTGTGACAACCTGCCAGCCTCCCCATTTGCCTCCTTTATAAGGCCTGCTGATGTCATCCACCCTAACAGGAGTGGCTGACAATATCACAACAGATACGCTCCATGGTGCATGTGCTAACTACTTAGTGCTGTAGTGTATACTAATAGCTAGGTAAGCATTCTACTATCACTAATGGCAACTCTGTGTGTGTATGTGTGTGAGTGCATAAATATATTCCCATGCAGCCGTAGACATGTGGCAATATGGGAGTGCAATTACCATGCATTTTACTGCCCTGTCACTAGCTGCTGGCCCTAAATAGCCCACATCTACTGAAGCATACGCCACCACATACATTTGTATATACAGAACACCCAGGTGACATGTATCAAGGGTAGCAGGCCTTGTCACAGGGTATGCATGCAAGATTACGCTGACTGCTCCCATTGTCCCTGACACACTGTTCTACACATATGCACCTAGGTAACCATGCACATATACAGCCGTACCTTGCTGATGTCATATTTCTGCTGTGCTGCCATGCTGTTCTGTGCCACTGTATTGCCGCCAAGTCACTATAGCTTAGCCACTCAGTCCCCTGGAACAGAAACATATACAGTTCTGTGACACACCTGTCATTCTGCAAGACTATCACCAATCTAATATCATGCAGAAAAGATACACAGTGTTTGTTGTGTAGTCATGACACATGCCAGCATATAGCACCTGTTATGCCATAACAATACCCCACTAAAAAAACACATGTAATGTAATATAGTCACCCTGTGCATTAGACACATATTTGCATATCCCTACATCGATGGTATGGATGGCAGGGATTTGGCGCAGGTATCATCACATGCACAGGGTGTGGTGTGGGGGTGCCAGAGGCCTAGGCTGTGCCAAACAGTTGACAGCATGTGTATGGGTCAGCAAGGGGTAGTGCTTATCTGGGCCATAGAGAGGTGCCGTGTGTGTCTGTTGGTGACCTGCATGTGACAGTAATGTTCAACTGTGTGCGTGTACACAGTCAAGCCAAGTGTTTGTTGGACAGCTGTGGACCATACATGGTAGAGTGGACAGTTCACCGTCTCCATCCATGAGCATGGGAACTGAGTCTGCCAGGAGTGGCACTGGCACCACCATGTCCAGGGTGAGATGCAGTGCTAGTTGCTGATGATGACTGGTGTCTGCTGGGCCTGTGTCCCACACGAGTCCACCCAGGACCACATGCCCATGGCCTGCCACCTTGTGGTATGGACAGCACACTCCCTCTGTAGTGCTGGAGGTACTGCCACTACAGGAGCATGCGTGTGCACAGACACGTGGAATCTCAGCAGCTGGTGCTGCTGACCTACGTCCATGTGTCTGATGCCCTACTCCCACCAGATGTTCCAGTGCAGACAACGTGCGGTTAAGGACTGACAATGTCTCACCCCATCGTCTGTCCACTATATCAGTGAAACGATCCATGGCATCACCAGTGTGGTGGAGGGAGTCACGTATAACAGACTGTGCTGCATATATGATCCTGAGCATCCATTTGGTGTTGCATTCAGAACATGCCTGTGCCACCAAAAGGGCAAATATCTATCCCAGCAGAGTGCTGCCCCCTGACATCTCAAATGCTCAGGTAAGAGCCGCCGTCTCTAAAGCAAAAAACACAGCATCAATGGGACCAGACGGTGTCCCGGGCTGCGTCCTACATGAACTCCAAGAAGAGCTAAACCCAGACATAAAACTACTGTTCAATCTCAGCCTTACTACAGGATATGTACCCAAAGAGTGGCGTACAGCAACAGTGGTCCTTCTCCACAAAGGTGGTGCCTCAACGGATCCTGGAAACTATCGCACCATAAGCCTGACTAGCTTGGTCTGCAAAGCTATGGAAAGGATCATCATGGACCTCATAAATAAAGATATTGGGGACCTACAGACACTGGATCCTACCCAGTTCGGCTTTGTTAAGGGCAG
This sequence comes from Protopterus annectens, assembly GCF_019279795.1. Lineage (NCBI taxonomy): Eukaryota > Metazoa > Chordata > Ceratodontiformes > Protopteridae > Protopterus > Protopterus annectens. The sequence goes on along the minus strand of NC_056742.1, from coordinate 463,153,541 downwards.
ATCCTGCCTCTAAAACCTGGTCGATTTCATTGAACCAGTCACCAAGGCCATTGACAAGGGGAAGGTGGTCCACACAGCCTACCTGGACCTCGCAAAAGCCTTCGATACAATACCCCACTCGGGCATTATAGATAAGCTCACCAGCTTAAATATAAACCCCTATGTCACTAAATGGGTTGCAAACTGGCTCAAGGACAGAACCCACATGGTTAGAATTGCTGGAGCCATGTCAGACTCCAAACCAGTTACAAGTGGCGTCCCACAAGTCTCAGTCCTGGGACCTCTCTTGTTCGGTATATATTTCACGGAGGTACAGGCCAACACGGAAGGACTGTGGCTGACCAAGTTCGCAGATGACTGCAAACTGGGTGCCATAATCGACTCTCCAGCCAACACAAGCATCCTCCAAAAGGGCCTCATAGAAACAGACAACTGGTGCCAGAGCCATGGCCTCAGGCTAAACGCCAAAAAGTGTATAGTCATCCCCTTTGGCAAAAACATAGTGCCCACAAATTACCACATAGGTGGTAATCCATTAAGTACAGAAGAAGTAATTAGGGACCTGGGGACCCACCGTTGATAGCAATCACTCATTTGACAACCACGTGGCCAAAGTGGTTAGAAAAACATTTTATATAGCCCAACTAATCATGAAGGGATTCACATCTAGATCAGGGGAGGTCATCGTGCCTCTTTACTCATCCCTCATCAGGCCCATTATTGAGTACAATGCCCCTTTTGGGATGTACCTTACCAGACACCTGCAGCAACTGGAAAGACCCCAAAAGTACCTCACCAAGAGGATCAAAGGGCTCAAACAGATGCCATATGCTGCCCGGTTAAAGAAACTCCAGCTCTACTCAGTGGCATACCGCCTGCTCAGAGGCGATCTGTGCCTGATGTATAAAGCCATGTCCAACCCGGAATTAATGGACATGCTGCACCTCAGAAAATCCAAATCCCATCGAGCTACGCACTCGAGAGACTTGAACCTCAGCATTGAAATAAATAGGACATGCTGGAGGGACAGATTCATAACCCAGAGGCTCCCTTCACTCTGGAATAAAATCACAGTCCAGGTTAGGCATAGTCCCTCATTGACTCTCTTCAAGAGGAATCTTGATGAGTGGATGGGAGATCGTAGGTTTACCCTGGGTATCACTTCTGTGTCACTGTTAGACAGAGGCACAGTATACTAACCTCGAAAAAGGGCATAGCAAAATTAATTTAAAATGGGTGGCGAAAGCCAAACACACTCTGGCTAGGCTTATAAATGCCCTAGGGCAGATAGCCTAGTATGAACCTATGAACCTCATTGATGGACTGAAACATGCGTCGAGTGACCCATGAGATGACACCTGTGACAGGTGGTGGATGGGCAGCAGTCCTCCTTCAAGCACCCCTGTCAATCTGCATTTATGGGACCTCACCAGCTCTCTGGCTTGTGTCTACATTCACTGATGCCATAGTTGCCACACTCTCCTGTTGAATGTTGACACACTCTGATTGTCCAATATCTATGGCTGTAGGGAATTTGGTATGTGTGGGCATACTGACTGTGTGCAGGTCAATAGAGGAGAAAGTGGGATGTCAACCCATGGGACAGATTCAGCCCCCAACAACCTCACCTGTGCCTCACTATGGCCACCATCATCATCAGAGTCCGATGAGACACTGGCATCAGGTTGTGAGGGGGGATACACTCCAACCCCCACATTCACCTGTGAGGAGGATGACAAAATAATTACATTACTACCTGCATTATTATGTATGGTAATCCACACACACATACACCTACAGGTGAGAAGCCACAACTGCATTACACATACCACATCTTATTTCTGATCCCATGCACAATACACAAGCAGACTACAACATACACAAATGAGACATGCCCTTTATAACATGCACTTTAGCTACGTCCAGTTAATGTTGACAGTACTATGCACCTGTGTGATAACCAGTGTGTGAGTGTATGTGATAGACCTACTCCTAAAACACAGAGAATCCTTCTTGAGCATACTATACCAGTTCTAGTATCACTGCCTCAGGTGTGTACCATTTCCATGTTGTGTGTGAACAGGCATCTGTGAGTGATTGCCTCCTGTATAGTAGACTGCATAGACCTTCTCAAAAAGAAGTGCAAATGTGTTACCACTCCTGCAAATGCACAACTGTGATTACCCACTCAATGCATGTCAGTTAACCCCTCCGAAATTTAACATACAAGTATTGTAATCTGGCTAAGCATAACAGTTGTGCCTAGGACAAAATGTCAGCTGTTAACATTCTTAGGGAACATATGATCCATACATCAAAAGTAGCACACTTACCAATGCAGAACCTTTGACTCCAGCTACACCTGATGTACCTATGGAAATGTGAGGGAGACGTGTTGTCAGCAATAGCAAATGTGGCATTATTACAGGGTAATATGTGTGTATATCAACATGTATAGTAGCTAATGTGATACTGCCTACATTGCTGACATTCTGAGTATGTGTGCACAACTGTGCATAAAACCAAACCACCCCCTCCAAGTTTAGATAGATCTGACACCCATGTACTGGTATGCAGAGGCTGCCACAATGACTGATACAGTATTACAATGAACACAGGAAGCTTACCTGGATGCTCCTCTACTGTGGATCCTGTAGCACCAACCTCCATGATGTATGGGGTGATGGATGCTTGGGAGCTGGTGGTTGTTCCCAGGTTTGCCAGGAATTCCACTGTGGTTGAAAGTGGTTGTTCTGCTGCAATCCCTCCACCTGTAGCAGCACGGTCTCTGGCCAAAGTGGCAGCCCTTTGCTGTGCAGTATTGACCATATCTGTGGCCCAGTGTCAGACCTGCTTGTGAGCTCCGTCCTGTAGCCCTACATGGTTGACTGCTGTGATGAGGTCAGCCCACAGTGCCGCACATTGGTCACTATTGTGTCAAGTCCTGGACAGCAGAATGTTGTGATGCAGTCTGAGGCCATCCAGGATGACATTTTCAGCCTCTGAAAATGCTGGGAGCCTCCTTTGATACATCCTTTCTGAAAGACAACAAGAGGGGAATACACCACAGGACCAGATACAGTGATATCCACTATGTGCAGACCCTGCACATCAAAATTGCCCGACACTATCCACTGCCACCTCCCAAGCCATACCACCCAGTCTATCAATGCACTATATATATGTCACTATCAAGAACATAGTGACAATATCGGTTGTGTCCCTGTGTGCTGTGACAAAGTGTGCTGTATATCTCAACTCTCATCAATACCATCTACTGTGGTGTGTCCCCTGTGGACACATTCCCACTACTATCTCATACTGCTACTGTTAGACATATAGGTGTGTGTTATTACAAGTATATGTGGACAGTCCAGCAACATTACTGTGCCACAATGACAGACAGCAATGCAAACCTGTTGTTGTCTGCCCTCCCTGTAGGCAGCATATTTCTCCAGTACACAGATGTTTGCCAAATGTTTACAACTGCCTGATATATGTGGTCCTTTTGGCACAAGCAAGCAGCTGGACAATAATTGATGTTTGTTCTCAGAATATGGGGAATCTGGCTGCCACACACCAGAACCCTCATAAAACAGTTATGCTACAGTAATATATATTACTCTATCCATATTCTCACTTTTTATGACCAATATGTACACTCTGTTGCTGAGGTTTGTCTTGTCCCCCCCCCCCAAATAATACCAGCTCTGACCTGTCTTGCTGCTGTAGGCAGTTGCCAGGTATGTTAGCCATAGCTCTCAAGCAATGACATATGAATGTTACCTAGCCAGAGTACATCAGGAAAAGTCATGGACACATTTACAATGTCTGAACTATTCTTGTGTGACATTCACAGACTGAGAAGTGCTGAATGATAGTACATCATGTGATATGACAGCTATGTCCAAACTTACTTGCTTTAAATATGTCTAACACATAATCCAGTAGAATTCACACAGGAGCCAACCATTGTAGGAGGGAGCAAGGGGGCTACAGCTGTGATGTAATTCACAGCAGGCACAGTTGAGAGGCATGCCTAGAGCTGTTGGACAGCAGACTATCAACTACATGTCATTCCCAGAGATGTACTACAGGCCTACTGTTGTAATCCCTATTCCCCATAAATGCATCCTCCCATCTGCATTTCATTACATGGGGGCACGTATTACATACCTGGTAGAGTAACATAATCCTTTTGTGAGGAAATCCAGAAGAACAATGCTTGGTAAATCACAGTCTGTCTTGGTAAAGCAAGTTACAGATCTGTTTCCTATAGGCAGTTGCTTGCTTTTTGTAGGTAATGTACATTAACAGGTAATTTCCTGTGCATGAATCTGTGACTCAGACTTGCTAATTGCATCCAGAACAGCTGTTTTGCACTTTTATTAGCCAATGACATGGCAGAACAGTGCAATATTTCAGGCCTTCATGTAGGCCTTAGCCCCTTTCTTAGTCTGTGAGATGGACATTGATGAGATGTGGAGTCAACAGCATTGCATAGGGTAGGTACTAATACTGTCCACTGTTAAAGTTTATGAGGTATATATCCATAGTTTTCCATGCTATGTTAGGACATTGTTAAATGACTTTGTGATTATCTGGAGGTTCAGTGTTAAACATTGTGGGTTGAGGTCAGTAAGGGGGAAGAGACATGTGTGTATCAGATGTCATACCAATCAATATGCTGCTGCAGTAGCTGCTGGTCTATCAGCTCTGTATGTTTTCAGGGGCAGACTGTGACACATGTCCCTGTTGCTTGACCTTTCCCCCCTCTTTAGGTATGGGTGTTATATAGGTCCCTTGTTCTAGGGGATTGTGAGGTATGGTAGGTCTGTAGCAGGTAGCATAACATACAGCTACATATGTTGCAGCCTGCAGCTGCAGCTTTTTGCCTAGGACTTATAGTGGGGAGTTTGAATATGTTGGAGGGCAGCAAGCTGTATGTGTCAGTGAGGGAGCAGCGTCAGCTCTGTCTTCACAGCAGACCCAGAGTGAGGGTACTCATAACAGTCCAGTCACAGCATGTGCTTAAGCTACATCTGTTATGTAACAGTGCCAGAGAGTAGCAGGTGACATATAGGTAGGCTATATGAATATGTGCAGTGTTTCCATACATAAAGGTCTTTGACTTGCTAACATGTGTAGCAGTTAATTCAGTGCAGCAACCTGTTTTGGTTAAAATTGCATGACTCAGTCATTATTTGCTGTATTCACAAGAATGTAATTGAATTTCAACACACTGGATTCAAACCCAGGACTGTGGTTGGCAAATTGTACTGCATGCATGGCATTTAACATAATGAACTACTGAGTCACAGTGGTGTAACTGAAGTGCAACACACTGGATTCAAACCCAAGACTGTGGGTGGCAAAATGTACTGCATGCATGGCATTTAACATAATGAACTACTGAGTCACAGCCGCAGTAGGTGTATTTGCAAGATGTATGTCCATGCAATACAGCCTGTGACACAGGAATTGCATTAGCATGTGTTTTCTAATGGGCATAAGGTGTGACACTCAAATGTCTGTCACAATTTTCTGACCTCAATCTTTAATGACTTGCCAATACTTTAGCAGACAGATATGTTTTTGTGAAACCATGCCAAAACTAGGGGGCACAAATGTGGACATTCTGCAACAGTCTGTGAAGTTGACAGCTATACCTACTATCCCAGGCCTCACGTACATCCATTAATATTTATTTGTCTGTGTACTTGTGCAGTGTCTGCATCACAGTCCCAACTACACTGGCAATTTTTCCATTATATTTACTTGTAGTATGTCAGTGGCAATCAGGATATGTTAATGGAAACACCTGCTGTAATTCAAAACTGAGTGGTGTAGTGGGCTAAAGTACTATACTATAGTTGACAGCATCCCGGGTTTGAAATGTGGCAGCAGTGATTAATTTGCAGATGTGCCTAACACTGCCTGAAACACATAAGATGATTAAGGCACTTTTAAGCAGTTTTAAGTGGGTTTGCACAGTGCACCATGCCGCTTAGCTCTGCTTAAACCCACACTAAAAGTACAAAAAGAAAAGAAAAAAGAGGTGATAGGAAAGTGGTGAAATGGGGGCAAGCAGGGGGAAAAATACTGAAAGGCAGGTAGGGATGTGCAGGGCAGGTGTACGAAAGAATCATTGCTCTCCATTTCTTCTATAGCACCAGCTGTGCAGGTTTTACAAGAATTTAGAATTTGGAGCCTCACACCACAGAGAGAGGGCTAAGGGCAACATAAATGTGTTGATTAATTAATGTAATAATTAGTTATGTCTGGTGGACAGTTGTGCGAAATGGAGAGCTAGTATTGGGTGATATTTTTTTTGTGAGACAGGTGCCCTTTTTTTTTGAAGGAGAGAGTGGAATGTTGGGGAAAGGATATAGGTACATGTGGGGAGGTAAGTTGAGTAGGAGAGGTTGCATCTGCAGACAGACAAGACAGCATACAGGGACAGTGTGTGACACATGAGGGGGGTAAACACTTTGGACGGGGAGGGTGTAGTGGAATCAGAGGTCCACATGCCCCCAGATGGCAGCAGTGTGACTGAGCTCCCCACCCATGGGGAGTCAACACTGCTCCTTCACTGTCCTGAAGTTAGCTGTGCTGGAGGCTGGGTGTTGGGGCCAGCAGGCTCCTCCAGGTTGGCAAGTCTGTCCTCAATCCAATGCAGGTGTTGCTCATACTCGTAGGTTCATAGGTGTGTACTAGGCTAATGGCCCTGGGGCCCTTACAAGCCTAGCCATAGGATTACCCTGGCATCATGCCACCCAACCTTAGTTCCCAGTGCCTCTGTCCAGTAGAGTCACTGGAGTTATCCCCATGGTGAATTTTCTATTTCCCATCCACTCATCAAGATTTCTCTTGAAGAGGGTCAGTGAGGTGCTCTGCTTGACATGTATGGGGAGTCTATTCCATAGCATGGGCAGTCTTTGGGTTATGAACCCATGCCTCCAGTATGTGCTGTTGATTGTGCTAATGAGGTTGTGGTCTCTGGAGGGTGTGGTGCGGAGGAATTGGGATTTCTTTAGATGTAGCATTTCTAACAGAGCTGGGTCAGACATGGCTTTGTAAGTCAAGCAGAGATCGCCTCTAAGTAGGTGATATGAGACAGAGAATAGTTGGAGTTTTTTGAGTCTGTCCATATAGGAGAAGTGTTTAAGGTCTAGGATCCACTTTGTGAGATACTTTGGTGGACTCCCTAGCTGTTGTAGGGGTCTAGTGATTTACATGCCAAATGGGGCATTGTACTCAATGATTGGCCTAATGAGGGAAGAGTAGAGGGAGATGATGACCTCTTTCTTCCTGGATGCAAAACCCTTAGTAATGAGATGTGCCACATAGAAGGACTTTCTGACCACAGTGGCAATGTGGTGATCAAACGAGAGGTTGCTGTCAACCTGTGTTCCCAGATCTCTTATAACACCTTCTGTGTTCAGTGGACTACCATCAATGTGGTAATTCATGGGAATCAGGTTTTTCCCAAAGGGGATGATGTCACTTTTTTGGCATTGAGCTTAAGGCCATGGTTCTGACACCAGTCATTGGTCTCAGTGAGGCCATTCTGTAGGATGTCAACATCACTTGGGGAGTTAATAATAGCTCCCAACTTGCAATCATCAGTGAACTTTGTCAGCCAGAGTCCCTTCGTGTTGGCCTGGACTTCAGAGAAGTAGATACCAAACAGGAGAGGACTCAGGACCAAACCCTGTGGAACTCCACTCATGACTATTCAGCAGTTTGACTTGGAGTCAGCTACTTTCACACTGTGGATTCTATCTGTGAACCAGATTGCAACCCATCTAGTGATATAGGGGTTGATGCCTAGTTTAGTGAGTTTTTCTATGATTCCTGAGTGGGGAATGGTATCAAAGGCCTTGGCCAGATCAAGCTAGGCTGTATGAACTACCTTGCCTTCATCCACATCTCTGGTGACTGACTCAAAGAAGTCTACCAAGTTGAGCAGGCATGATCTACCCTTCACAAAACCAAACTGTGTAGGATCCAGAGTTTGGAGATTCCCTATATCCTTGTTTATTAGGTCCATGATGATGCGTTCCATAGCTTTGAATATCAGACTCATCAGGCTAATGCGGCGATAGTTCCCAGGGTCTGTAGTTGCTTCTCCTTTGTGGAGAGGGGATGACTGTAGCAGTGCACCATTTGGTAGGGACAAAGCCTGAGGTGAGGCTGTGATTGAACAGGGCACACAGGTGAAGAGCCAGTTCACTCTTTAGTTCATGTAGAACACAGCCAGGGGTATTGTCAGGTCCCATAGAAGCTGTATTCTTGGCCTTGGATAGTGCTGTTTTAACCTGTGCAGCAGTAATATTGGGTGCCTGGCAATCTACTAGTTTTGTGATTGGTCCTTTGGGGGGGGGGGGAGAGAGAGGGGTAAAGTTGGCACTGAATATGTTGGCCAGTATATTGGCAATATCTGTTGGCTAGGTATAGGAGGTACCATTCTGCAGTAACTCAGAGCAAATCTGGGTATTGCCATGGAGATTTTTTACATAACTATAAAAGGCCTTGTGGCTGTCTTTACTATCTGCTGCAATTTTGTTTTTATAGCTAGCTTTAGAGGATTTGATGACAGATCTCAACTTTTTGTTGAGACTGATAAGTGAGTTTTTCCAGTCTTGGGACTTCACTTTATTCCGCATCAGTTTCCTCCTTCTGTTGTAGAGTTTGTTTATGGCAGGGGACCACAATATTGGGTTCCTTTTTTCATAGGTTCATAGGTTCATAGGTTCATACTAGGCTATCTGCCCGAGGGCATTTACAAGCCTAGCCCATAGTTTTGTGGCTTACGCCACCCCTTCAGTATGGGGAACTATACCCATTATTTTGCTGTGCCTCTGTTGAGCAGTGACACTGAGGTAATCCCTGGGGTATATCTGCGATCTCCCATCCATTGGTCAAGATTTCTCTTGAACAAGGCCAGCGAGGTGCTCTGCCTCACATATACCGGGATTTTATTCCACAGCATAGGGAGTCTTTGCGTGATGAATCTATCCCTCCAGCACGTCCTATTAATAGCCGTGTCGAGGTTTAAGTCTCCCGCCCTTGTGGCTCTGACGGATCTAGATTTTTTGAGGTGAAGCATATTCATCAAATCTGGGTTTGACATGGCCTTGTATGTTAGGCAAAGGTCACCTCTGAGCAAGCGGTAAGCGACTGAATAGAGCTGGAGTTCTTTCAGTCGGGCAGCATAGGACAGATGTTTGAGACCCTTTATCCTTTTGGTGAGGAACTTTTGTGGCCTCTCCAGCTGCTGCATGTGTCGGGTCAGATACATTCCGAATGGGGCATTATATTCAATCATTGGTCTGATGAGTGATGAATATAGGGAGACTATGACCTCCCTTGATCTAGATGAGAATCCCTTCATGATAAGGTGGGCAATGTAGAAGGTCTTCCTAACTACTTTAGCTACATGGGTGTCGAATGACAGACTACTATCAACCTGGGTCCCCAGGTCCCTGATAACTTCTTCTGTGCTCAGTGGATTGCCACCTATTTGGTAGCTAGGGGTAACCTTGTTTTTCCCGAAGGGTATGACTATGCATTTTTTGGCATTTAACTTTAGGCCATGGCTCTGGCACCAGTTATCCGTTTCTGTGAGACCCTTCTGAAGGATATCTGTGTCAGATGTGTTTTCTACTATGGCGCCCAGTTTGCAGTCATCTGCAAACTTTGTCAGCCATAACCCTCCTGTGTTTGCTTGTACTTCGGAAAAGTAGATGCCAAACAAGAGTGGGCCCAGGACTGAGCCCTGTGGTACACCACTTGTGACAGGCTTTGAGTCTGACATGGCGCCAGCAACTCTGACCCTGTGGGTTCTGTCACTCAGCCAGTTTGCAACCCATCTTGTGATGTATGGGTTAACATTTAAGCTGATGAGTTTTTCAATGATACCCGAGTGGGGTATTGTATCAAGGCCTTCGCCAGATCGAGGTAGGCTGTATGGACTGCCTTTCCTCATCAATGGCTTTGGTGACTGTTTCAAAAGTCAACCAAGTTTAGAAGGCATGATCTGCCTTTGACAAAGCCAAACTGGGATGGATCCAAAGTCTGCAAATTCCCTATGTCTTTATTTATGAGGTCCATTATGATCCTCTCCATGGCTTTGCAGATAAGGCTTGTCAAGCTAATGGGCGGTAATTTCCAGGGTCGGTGGAGGCACCGCCTTTGTGAAGTGGGACCACAGTTGCAGTGCGCCACCCCTGGGTACATATCCAGAGGTAAGACTATGATTAAACAGCTGTCCTAGCTGTGGGTTTAATTCCTCGTTGAGTTCGTGGAGCACACAGCCGGGGACACCATCAGGTCCCATGGATGCTGTGTTTTTGCTTTGGAGAGAGCAGTTCTCACTTGGGCGTTGGAGATGTTTGGGGGCTGCAATCACTTGGTATAGATATCTCTCCTTTTGGGGAGGGGAGAAGTTTGCACTGAACCTGTCAGCCAGTATGTTGGCAATGTCTGTAGGATCAGTAATCTTCACATCATTTTGAACTAGTTCTGAGCATATCTGGGAGTTTCCTCCCAGATTTCTAACATAGCTAAAGAAGGCCTTATGATTGTCTTTTGAGTCTTTAGCTATTTTTCTCTCAAAATTTGCTTTGGATGATTTTATGAGAGCTCTTAGTTTTTACTTATAGTGATCAAGGGTGTCTTACCTTTTAAGGATTTTGCTCTATCTTGTAGTAGCTTCCTCCTTTGTTGTAGAGTTTGTTTATGGCTGGGGTCCACCAGACTGGACGCTTGCCTTTGGTACAAAGAGTCTTTGTTTTGCTTGGGATTGCCTTATCCATGCAGTCCTGCAGGTGCTGGTAGAAGGCATTTGTAAGTGATTCAGCGGCTTGAGTACTGTTTTCACTGCTCGGGGCCTTAAAGGAGACCACACTAGTCTTTAGAAGTGTGAAGTCGGCTTTCGAGAAGTTCTTTACTGTGGTCTTTTATTTCAGGTGGGGTGGGATGAGGACCTCCAGCGAGATTAGTTTGTGATCTGATCTCACCAATGAGGGGTATACTTACGGTGTTGAACATTGTGCTCCCATGTTCGTGATGATGAGATCAAGTATGTTTTCTCCTCTTGTGGGGATGGTGACTAGTTGTTCCATGGCATTTGAGTTTATGAATTCCAGAAACTTTTGGGCTAGGGTGTTTGGGCTTGAGTAGTGTTCCCAGTCTATATTAGGGTAATTGAAGTCACCTAGTATGATGGTGTTTGGTGATACATTTATCCCCTCTAGTGTTTTCAGGAAGGCCATGTGAGGTTCCTGAGTTTGTGAGGGTGGCCTGTAACATGCTACAATTTGCAGAGCAGTCTTGCCTATGGTTAATTGCACCTGGATGGTCTCCGATGCATCGTGCGTTGCCACCAGTCTTGAGGTGTGGGTGTCTTTGATGAATATGGATACCCCCCCTCCTTTCTTGGTATTGTCTGGATTTTGGGGCCGGAATGCATGATAAGAGGTAAAACCTGATAGAGCTGGGGTGCTCTCAGGAGCCTTGAACCAGGTTTCTGTCACTGCACAGACATCGATGTTCTCCATACTGAGAAGGGCCTCGAGTGCGTGCATTTTGAGATTTAGACTTCTGGCATTGAGCAGCATTACCCTTAGTTTTTTCCTTTCTTGTGGTCTAGGGTGGTAGGTTTAGAATTTGAGCCTTGCGTAAAAAAGGCACTAAGGGGGTGGGAAGAGCCTTTGCCAATATCCGAATCCCAGGGTGACAGGTGCAAGCCGTCCCTTGCGAAGCAGCGTGGCCTGTCCAGCATGTCATCCCAGGCAGACAGACATTGGATCCCCTTTGAATGACACCAGAGTTTAAGCCAATTGTTAAAGCTGATCATCTTATCTCTGTATTGTGGCATCATTCTTGGTGAAGGTAGGATACTGCTCAAGGTCAGGGTCATACCTGCCTGGGCTACATAATCAGAGAGCTCCTCAATGTCTCTTTTCATGTAGTCCAAGGAGGTACGCCTCAGGTCGTTTACACCAGCGTGGACAATGACTGAGTCGTATTTGTACCTGCTGTTGAGAGACCTGAGTGCTTGCGTTATGTGGCGGATTCTAGCGCCCGACAGGCAGCTTACTGTGACCTTCTCCTTACTCAGTCTGGTGAGCGGGACGCCAGTGTGTCTGACTATGGAGTCACCAATGACTAGTGTGTCTGGCATTGTGTTTGGCCTTAAGGGCTGTGACTGTTTGACACTCTGACTGTGAGGTCTATGTGTTGCAGGTGTTGTGTTCTGAGGTGGTGGTTGTTTGGGTGTCTGCTTTGGTGGCCTCTGCTGTTTTGGTAGATTTTTGATCACAGCCGCCGAGTATGTCTTTGTGTGTTTATGTGTATGATTTGAGGTTGTGATGGTACTATGTGAGACTGGGTCTATAGTGTGTGTGGTAACCTTCTCCTCCTGACTGGTCTTGCCAGTCCTATGTTGAGAGAGCTCAGCCTCCAGTTTGGCCGTATAGTTGCATCTCTCGCATGTATTTGTGTTTTGTGGGAGGAGGAGAGGGTTGTCTGTGTACATGAGGCAATTGTAACATTGCCTCAATATTCCCAGGTTCACCAGCTGAGCAGGAGAGGACACTAGCAACTGATCCCTCGACATGCTAGAAGGACTAGACAAAAAAACTTTAAAAGAGATTCCGGGGGATGTGGGTGACCGAGAAATGGGGGTTTGCCTTTTTGGGGTGCTATCTATAAGAGTGCCGTATCAAGGTAATAAGTACTGTAGGAGGAAGAGATTGCCTTGGTTCTATTGGGTATGGCAAGATCCATGCATTTGTGTACGTGTTCGTACAGTGCATTGGTGTATGATTCGGTGGTCATGCAACTATTCTCCATTTGCATGGGTGCTGTGAAGTTAGCCACATCTGTGTTTAGGAGCCCAAAGTTAGCTTTGGAGAAGTTTTTCATGGTGGTTTCCATTTTGGGGGTGGGGTGGGGAGTGGGATAGATGTGGATTTCCATGTGATTAGTTTGTGATCAAATTTAACCAGGGAGGAGCTGACTATTGGTGTAGAGCAACAGTCGCCCATGTTAGTAATGACCAGGTCAAGGATGTTGCTACCTCTAGTGTGGGTAAGAACGAGCTTGTCCAGGGCATTGGAATTAATGAACTCCAGGAAATGTTGCGCAAGTGTATGGGTACATGAGTAGTTTTCCCAGTTAATGGAGGAGTAGTTGAAGTTGCTTAGTATGAGAGTGTTAGATTGGACCCGAATATTCTGCAGGGTGCTTAGAAATGTGGAGTGCGAGTCTTGGGACATGGATGGGGATCTATAGCAGGCTACAACCTGAATTGCTGTCTTACCCAGTGTTAGCTGCACCTGAAGTATCTCTGATGCGTTACGTTGGGCTCCCAGTCTGGAGGTGTATGCATCCTTTATGAATATGGAAACACCACCATCTTTGGAGCTTCAGTCCCAAGTTCTGGGGCCAAAACGTGTAGAAAGATTGATAGCCTGGTAGTGTAGGGGTGCTGTCTGCTGCCTTGAACCAGGTCTCTGTTACAGCACAAATGTCAATGTTCTCCATTTTAAGGAGTGCAACAAGCGAGTGCATTTTGAGAGTTAGACTTCTAGCATTGAGCAGCATGACCCTCAGATTGCATTTGTTTGTAGCTGTTAAAGTGGTAATTTGATCTTTGGAACACCGGCCTAGAAAAGGCACTATAGGGGTGGCAAGAGCATGGGCTAGTATCCAGAAGCCCAGGGGTGACAGATGCAGGCCATCTCTAGCAAAGCATCAAGGTTTGGCAATCATGTCATCCCAGGCAGATACTGGATCCCCTTAGAATGACACAAGAAACTTAGCCAATTGTTGAAATCAGTCATTTTCTGCTTGTACTGTGGTATCATTCTCTGTGATGGTAGGATGCTGCTCAGGGCTAAAGTCATATCTGCCTGGGCTACATAATCCATGTCTCTTTTCATGTAGTCCAGGTAGGTACATCTCAGGTCATTCACACCCACATGTACAATGTCTGAGTCATAGTTGTACCCATTGTTGAGGGACCTGAGTGCCTGCATTATGTGGTGGATCCTGGAACCTAAAAGGCAGCTGACTGTTACTTTCTCCTTATTCAGCCTAGAGAGTGGGACATCAATGTGCCTCACTATCAAGTCAGCTATGACTAGTGTGTTGGGCATGCTGTTTTGCCTTAGGGGCTTTGGTTGAGTGGCACACTGTTTAGGAGAGTTATGTGTCTCATGATCAGTGTTGTGTTATGGTGGTCGAGTGTATTTCTGCCTTGGAGGTATCTGCTGTTTGGGTAGATTTTTATTGAGACCCCCTGCAAAGGTAGGTGTGTGGTTTTTGCTTTTATGTGAAGGCAGTGCTGGTGTGTGTTCTGGAGGGCTATGTGTTCCATGTGGTGTGGTGCAAGTGTTGATCTTCTCTTCTTGACCAGCTATTCCGGTCTTGGCCGGAAAGTGTGCGACTTCCAATTTAGATATATAAGTACACCTCTCACAAGTCTGAGTGTTGGGAGGTAAGAAGAGAGGCTTATCGGTGTACATAAAGCAGTTGCTACTTTGCCTTAGGATGCCCAAGTTCACCAGGTTAATCGAAGAAAGCACAGGGAACTGACCTTTAGATGTGCCTGGAGGGGTGGGCATTAATAATAAGTACTGGATCTGTTTCCTTGTAGAACTTTTAGTGCTGGTAGCACTTTTGTGTGCTACAATAATTGCTACAAGAAGTTTGGTAAAGTGCTAGACCAATAAGCTAGTAAAAGTGTAGGAGAGGAAAGAACTAGTAGATCTAATGGAAAAATTAAACAGCAGACTTTGGCACCGCTCAGAAGCTTACAAACAGTCCTGGATACAGCAAGTCTGTATCTTGACTAGTCTAGTTACAGGAAAGGTGGGAAACAAGTGCAAATTCAGGCTTTTAAACCAGAAAGTTGAGAGAGATGGAAAAACTGTCCAAACGGCCAGTAAACTACAATTTCTGGGCCAGAAACCACTCCTTTTGTGGTAGATAGGCTACATTGTGCTTACCATTCCCACTTATAAGCTAGAAAGCTTCCCTCCAATACAAGAAAGGCTTGGGGGGCTCAGAAGCTTACAAACAGTCCTGGATACAGGAAATCTGTATAATGATGAATTATCCTGCTCACCATCACTGGTAGCTGATACTCAGTGACAACCCCCCTCCATGCCTGCTCCCAGGGGGACAGGCCTCATCCCCTGAGGTGGTTCTACCCATGGGTGGTGCAGGGCCAGCAGAGTGGGCACCACTACCTTGGGTCCCAGATGTGAGGGGACCCGGTGCCACAGTCGGCTGAGGTAGGGTAGGCAGATTGCCATGAACCAGCCTACCCAGTTGAGCTGTGGTGTTGAGGTATTTCAATGTGTATAGGTTAGTAATGAACAAACCATTTAGTTAGTTATAACAGCATGCCAGAACATTGCAAATAATCCAGTAACATAACATTGCATAGTATATGGAACACAACAATAAGTAAGATAACAGTGAGTATAGTAACAGCCTGCCAGTAATAGTTACAGCATAAGGCCAACAACATATGTAATTCAACAAGGTATGTTAGTATGTAACCATTGTAATATATAACAATAATAAAACACAAGGCCCAAAATAATGTTTAGAGAACAACATATGTTAATAGTAAACCATAACCGATGTATAACAATAATAAATTATGGTGAAGATAAGGGGTGGGGGGAGAAAGAAATACAGTCCATTAATACCAGTATAGGCTATATAGTTTGCAACAATACTGTAATATACTCTATAGGTCTTCTCTTCCTTTATGTATAAGAATGCCCTGTAGCTGCTGTAGCATGTACATACTTCTGAAGATATCCGCATGTGACAGTATGGGCCAAGCAGTAATACCTACAGGTACATAACTACAGAGGACTATTACATGTCAGGTGGACCTATTTAACTACCATGGTGTACCGTGGACTGATGTAGTGTGACTGTGCTATTGATATTACCATGTCATCTGTGACAGAGGGATTAGGCAACAGTGATTACATTCCGTGACAGTGTGACACTTGAGAGACATGTATTGTGTGCAGTACAGAGAGTATATGACTATCATGCCATCCTTGGCAGGCATGGGGTTAGACCATCAGCAAACATTCACAGGCACACCAGGCATACAGCCATACCAAGATTACACGTTTTATTTATTGTATTATTTTTATTAGTATTGTACTTGTTGCCTTATCACATTCCTGATCAATGCTGTTAACAGTCTGTTACTTCTGAACACACAAATTATTAACCCATACTAAGGGCTACTGCACCCATTTACCTGTAATTCCTGTGGGGAGAACATCTGTTAACAATACATAACTGATTCAGTAATATTTACTAGTACCTGTCTCTGGATTTGAACCTGGGTATGTGTGTGACAAAATGTACATCACATACAGCATTTAACAAACTGAACTACTGACCCACTGTTGACTATTGACTAACTAATGTTTGCCGAGAGCTCACCTGGAAACATTATATGACCTGGTATTAGTACTACAGTTTTATACAAGACTGCAGTTACACCTGAACACACATGCAAGAGATGTATGCATGACAGAGATAATAGGTAAACTGTACATTAATACATAAAATGCAGCTGTGCACAATGAACACTTTGTGGATGGAAATATCTGTGGCATGTAGAAACCATGTCAGTGTATTGGGTTGGCTACCTGACCCATATACAGTTGCATATAATATATCTGCAGTCTATAGCTATTACAGTTTCATACTTTCCTGCAGCACCATACCTCGGAGCAGGAATGCATATAGCTGAAATGCAATGGTTAACATAAGACAATCCTGATATACACACTCTACCTTTTGTGTTCCTGGTATTGTTTCAGATGTTAGTGCAGAACAAATGTCATTATGTATATATCTTGTAGTACAGCTGTAAATCTACAGTTAAGCATAACAGTCTTCCTTAGCTAACCTTTAGTCGCTTAGTCATATTTTTTGTGTTTGTATTTCCGAGCAGATTTCATACTGGATTTCATGAACAACAGCCTTACTTACACACATATTGCACAACACAGCTTTATTAGGGGTGCCTTCATGCAGTTCTTGGTATATTTTTAAGTCTTTGCTGCACAACAGTTTTATAATGCAGGTTTTGCAATACAGCTGTAATTCCACAATTATTGCAGTAGAAACTTTATTTCATTAACATAATCAGGTTTCATGCTTTAATCTTTATTGCACTATACTTGGCAGTAGTCAGTTATTGCAGTACAGGCGTATGTCCACATTCAATGCAATACACACATCTGTACTGTAGGTACCTACTGGCAGTAAATGAATTATTATACCTTGTGTATTTTACTATAGATTGCAAATTAATCTGTACTCACAACACTCATGGCACAACCTGGCCAAGCAGAAAAAAAAAAAGGTCTACCACGCTAGGTCTTTAATGCGGAACATCAGAGTTCCGCATTAAACAAAAGTAGCTCTGTGTTTATTTTTATAAATACGGAGCTACTTCTGTTTAATGCAAAACATCGCAGTTCCGCATTGAACAGAAGTAGCTCTGTTTTGCGATTTTTTGATTGGCCCATATACCAGTATATGGGCCAATCAAAAATCGCTAAACACAGAGCTACTTCTGTTTAATGTGGAACATAGCAGTTCCGCATTAAACAGAAGTAGCTCTGTTTTGCGATTTTTTGATTGGCCTGTATACTAGTTTACAGGTCAATCAAAAATCGTTAAACACGAGCTACTTCTGTTTAATGCAGAACTGCGATGTTCCGCATTAAACACAAGAAGCTCCGTGTTTAGCGATTTTTGATTGGCCCATATGCCGGTATACGGGCCAATAAAAAAAAAAAACAAAGCGGAGGCTGCCCGGGATTTAAACCGGCAGTGCAGGACTCAGGATCAGGCTGCTGATCTTGGGACAGTACCACCCAAATAGGGACATCTGGCAACCCTGGTAGGGAGAGAAGCAAACCATTATGCATACCTGTCAGTCATACATTCAGATTAGGTATTGGAAAAACAATGCTAACAGTACTTACAAACATGTGGGGAATTCCCATCCCAAGCATCCTGGACCTACTTCAAATCATCATAATGGTAACGGACCTGCTCACCTGTGCAGGGGATACCTGTTGCACTGGTGAGATCGTGTGCCAGCTGTTCCTGGAACTGGCCCTGCAGCAGTCAGTGTTCATAGTCTTTAACGAGGAGTCCAATCATGACCTTGGACTCCAGAATGCCCCTTTGCTGCACCTGGAAGCGCAAACTCTCTCCAACACATGCCGTAGTTCCTGCACAGTTCAGTCTCTAACAGAATATGCTATATTCCCACCTAGTGCATTTAATATAGCCTGTTTTCCTACCCCTATGTACCATTGGGCCATTTTTAAAACTGCAGCATGTTGCTTAGCACTGCACAAACCAGCTTAGCTGAGAACTGCTTAAACTGGCAATGCTCAGCAATGCCTAGCAGTGCACAAACCAGTTAAGCACAGCCAAGTGATGCTTAAACAGAGATTGTTTTAGCAGTGCTTATCTTGGCTTAGCATGGCTTAGTATAGCTTAGCTCAGTCCAGCACATCATGATTTAAAAATAATTGGCATAATTCATATATTTATGAAATTATTTCTCAGTTCCCCTTCCCTGTATTCAGACCCCACACCTACTGCACATAAGGCCATGACTCTAACCACTTGGCTACATGGATATGAGGAGTGCTACTATAGTTTTACATATACCTCTCTGCCAAGCTTAAGCACTGCTAAGCACCAGACCGGGCAAACCCGTTCATCTATGCTTAAACTTGACCTTTGGATTTATAATTAAAAGTATCCAGTTTCTATTTTTAGATGTCTGGAATGTCTTCATTGCTGTGAGGTGCACTGTGCCATGCAAACATTAAAAAATAAATAAATAAATAAAACAAAATAAAAATACTTTAATACATATCCATACATTGCTTTACTGCACTTTGACAGTGCAGGGGGTATGTTATTCATCTCCAGACACAGTAACACACACCCTACACTGATTCAGTAACTGTGTTACACTGCTCTCCCTCAGTAACGCGCCTACATAAATATGCATGGCACGCTAGTGAGAGGGAACCACATACATGGCCATGGTACCTTCTGTGTAGGCTGTACACTATGGTTACATGGATTTTATTAAATCTGGGGGATTGTTTAAATGCAATGGCAGTACTCCTTCTATACCTATGATTAACACCTACCATCACCTCACTCAAGTTACCCTTGACCTTAACTTGGAGCTTCAGTAGATCCAAATCACCCTTAACGAATCCAACTTTTACCTTATTGCTAGCTTCTGATCTCCATCAAAGTACCCAAAGGATCATAGAAAGTATATTAACACTATTGAGGCATTATATGTCAAACTAAATCCCTTCTTGCTAGGGGATATCAATATACTAGTCCTATTGGACCCATTTCAGTCTCAGCCTGGGGATAATTGTTCATTAGCTCTGTGAGTCTAGCAACACATCAGCCATGCAGTCGGGATACTGCAGTACTGCAGTTAGATGCAGTTTACCAACTGTATGTACATAACTCTGATGCCATAACCCATGCACAGTGTTTCTAAACTGTAGAGAATCTTGGGGGGTGGGGGTAATTTGTATTTGTGAGCCTTATACACAGTACAGCGCATGTCAAACAGTGGAGTGCAATGTCTTATTTTAATGTGTAGTAGTCTTTAGGAATTACATAGGGCTTTGATACACTACATCAACTGTAGGTACAATTTTTCCTGGTCCGAAAACTAATGTTGCTGGGAGTGTCCTGTGTGTAGTGGTTTTGAAAAGCATGAAAAGCAAAGAATCCTGGGGGAGGGGGTCATTTGTAAGTCTGATCCATGCACAGAGTACTGTGGATATGATACAGACCAAATACAAAGACTTATTTATTTATTTTTATTTATTTATCCTTGTGTTGATTGGGTCAGTTGCACTAGGCTAGTAGCCTCTTTTCAAGGGAGATCTATACCTCATTATGTAGCATTCTTTAGGGTTACACAGGGCTTTCATACACTGTTCTGCTGCTCACCATTGAAAGTCCATGATCTACAATGTTTATGACTTCTGGTGAAGGTATCACTCACATTTACAATGTTAGAAATGATTAGCGAACATGTTTTATAGGAATATAAGATGCTTTTCTAGGAGTTAGAATCTCACCATTAAATGCCTAGGTTGCTAAAATGACATCGAAGCCTGGCACATTGGCTGTCACTTATTACTATTGTCATAATGAAAGAAGTAGATCATTCAACCAATCAAAACAATTTCTTTCTGTGGGAGATACAATCCAGTGGAAGAACTGTATCAAAGTTATCAGCAGTGGGTTAGTTTCTACTTGACTTTGTCTTTCAGCTTTTAATGTTTATCTCCCATCATATATGTGACCTAAGGTACTTAAGGTATTTCAAAACAAACAAAAGATTTTGCAGACTGACATACTGTTTGACACACCGGACATAAAATAACTCATATTTATAAAGGTTCCTCTATCTAGACACAGGTGAAGCTCTCCATATTATGTATAGATGTACATATCTGATGACATTCACTTCTCTGCTAAAACAAGAAATAGCTAATTACAAGCCATGGTATCCCCCACACACACACACACACACACACATACACACAGCATTATTTTATGGCTTATAATATATTCAGCAGAATAAACAAGGTTTATTTATTTACTGAGAGAAAAAAAGAGTGAATGTCAACAATCATTGTTAAAAGTTTATTTTATCATTTTTGGGGGAGGCAAGTTTCTTTGTACACCATTGCAACTTATATATGCTATATCCAAGACTGCCATATCTCAGAAATCAAAGAATAAGACGAGGTACAGTATATATAAGTACCCATTTTTGCACATCCATTCTTACTCTTCTGGAACTCACAGTTATGGGTCTTACAATTCAAACCTCTTAACTCTGTAAGAAAAGTATGTACTTATTACTTCAGGAAAAGAGCACTTATATCAGTCATACTAGCATTAGAGACAGAATCAAAAGCCTGATGTGCATGTATATCTCTGCTCACTACTCATTGCAGCGTGTGCATGGAAACACGGGGCAGTAGAAAAAATATTTGTTATCACGAGTTAGTTTTGTCATTTTATGAGAAACAGGCAAGCATAGGACACTACAAACATATCCTCATCTGCATATCATACACAATATTGGGAACATCAAAGACATGCCCGCTTCCTATTATCCTTGCATGGAAAGAAAGTAGTTGGCAAGATGGACTGGAAGCATTTATAATGCTGGTGTGTTTTGGACTCATATTGTTCATTATATGATCTTCCATTACTATATATCTACATGTATATCAAAAATGACAAAGGAAGGATATGTGTGTGTGTGTGTGTGTGTGTGTGTGTGTGTGTGTGTGTGTGTGTGTGTGTGTGTGTGTGTGTGTGTGTGTGTGTGTGTGTGTGTGTGTAAATACATATATATTATGTATCATTCATGGTTTACTATCAAAATGATGAATGGAGATACTCTGCAGATGGAAAATCAAACATCAGATATTCTCTTCCCATGTTACCGAGCATTACATGATCGAAAGCTCATATCAGTGATTTGCTACTGTGGATTCAGTGATATGAACTCAAAAGTAATGTACAGAAATCGCAGTACAGTGCAGATTGGGACATTCATCCCTTTCCTCACTGTAGTGCAATCTCAGAGTTGGAATATATAATTGTCGGGGGGTGTGGGGGGTGCAGGGGGGGTTTGGCCTCTTGCAAAAATGTGATGTGAAGTGTACAGTTCCACTTACCAGAGCTCATACATGGACATCATGTTTGTTATTCGGTGAAAATGTCGAATCTGCTGAATTCATTCAGCAGATTTGACATTGTGAACTGATATATATTATGACATTTGACATACCATTCAATGTTCAGAATGGAATTTTTTTAAATTTTGTAATTTTGATAGCAGACCACTGTTCATATATGTTTTAGTATGTTGACTGATAGTATATTTGGCTGAAACACATAAAGTTGAGAAAAAAAAAATGAAAGCACATTAGACTGAAAACAAATTTGATTGAAAAGACATTTTATTAAAAAGTGTTGAAGTCTAGAGATGGTATTTGTATCATTTTTAATATAAGAGTTATTAGGGTAGCACTTTGGAAGAATTTATGTGGATTGGTAATGCCAGCTGACAGGTTATATCCCCAGATTTGTAGACGTTTGTGTTTGTGCACCAGCACTGATTCACTGTGTGCACTGTGTTTAATAGTGGCATTAATGAAACACAGTGGTACCCAGCTTTATTATTAGTGCTGGTCATAAAACCATTAACATTATTTGTGAAACTGAATCAACATGTCCGGATCACTCAGGTATTACCTGGCTCTGTGGTGCAATGCCATTAAACCCTGACTACTGCCAAGATAAACAAAGCTGGGAAGAGGTGATGGGAGGCAGTGGCAATACTGACTCACCCATTCCAATGGGGTGGGTGCAGTGGTTCCTAGACATTGTCAAAGGCTATTCACTGGGAAGTAAATTGCTGGGCTCCTTAGGGCAGTGACAGTAGCTGACAGAATGTGTGTGTGTGTGTGTGTGTGTGTGTGTGTGTGTGTGTGTGTGTGTGTGTGTGTGTGTGTGTGTGTGTGTGTGTAAGCATGCATGTTCTACATGTCAGAGGAGATCACTGGAAGCCCCGTGGGGATGTAATGCCTATGTCAACCACCAAAGGATGGCATAAAGATGGGATCAGTGTTAATGATAAATGCCTCTATAGCTTGTGATTATGAATAATGGAGGGCTTGCTGACAAGAGGAAAGGCAAGTGCACTGCATCTAAAGATAATTGGATAGGTTGCCTTTGGGTCTCAGTTTGGGGGGGTATAAGCCATGCTCACCTAACTGATGTGGACCAGGATCCCTATCCACAGTCTGGCACAGCCAAATAGGATCGATACAGTCCATGGTTTGGGGAAGCCAGCCAGACTCATCTGGCCAAGGTAAAGAATGCCTACCTCTGCAGTGTACAAGTGAAAGGTTAAGGTGCAGGTGTAGACACAAAACACCCTTACTGCTTCCTGGATGGCAGAACCTCCAGGTCACTCTCACCTCCATACTGGTGATAACTGATACAGGGAACATATAAGTTCTAGTTCCATTAGGTGAAGTCTGACGATTGGCATGCATAAGGGGGAAACCCACTGCTAAAAACTACATATATTATAACTAGTCATAGATAACCTAATACAGTTTCTGTCTGACACAGAATTACCACTACCACGACAGCAAACCAAACACATAAACACACAAAAACATACTCAGAGGCTCTAAATAAAAATCTGCCTAAGCAGCAGAGACCTCCAAAGCAGACACCCAAGCAACCGCTACCCCAAAACAAAACACGTGCAACACATAGCTCACAAAGCCTATGTGCCAAACAGTCACAGCCCTTAAGGCTAAACAACACACCTGATACACTTATAATAGGTGACTCTATCATCAGGTACACTGACGTCCCGCTCACCAGGCTGAACAAGGAGAAGGTCACGGTGAGCTGCCTGTCAGGCGCTAGGATCTGCCACATAACACAAGCACTCAGGTCACTCCAAGGCAAGTACAAATATGACCCAGTCATTGTCCATGCTGGTGTGAATGAACTGAGACGTACCTCCCTGGACTACATGAAAAGAGACATAGAGAAGCTCTCTGAGCATGTAGCCCAGGCCGGTATGACCCTGACCTTGAGTAGCATCTTACCCTCACCAAGAATGATGCCACAATATGAAGACAAGATGATCAATTTCAACAATTGGCTTAAGTATTGGTGTCATTTAAAGGGGATCCAATGCTTGTCAGCCTGGGATGACATGCTTGACAAGCCACGATGCTTCGCTAGGGATGGCTTGTGCCTGTCACCCCTGGGATTTTGGATATTGGAAAAGGCTCTTGCTACCCCCATAGTGCCTTTTTTAGGCAAGGCTCAAAAGACAAACCCACCTCCATAGGTATCACAAGGGATAAGAAACTAAGAGTAATGCTACTCAATGCCAGAAGTCTAAACCTCAAGATGCACGCACTCGAAACTCTCCTTAGCATGGAGAAACTCGATATCTGTGCAGTAACAGAAACCGGGTTCAAGGCTCCAGAGAGCACCCCAGCACTACCAGGTTATACCTCATACCATGCTTTTCGGCCCCAAAACTTGGACTGTACCACAAAAGGAGGGGGAGTATCAATATTCGTCAAAGATACCCACACCTCCAGGTTGGTGGCACAGCACGAATCATCAGAGACTATCCATGTGCAACTAACAGTGGGTAAAACTGCCTTCCAGTTTATAGCCTGCCAAAGATCACCCTCCCAAACCCAGGAACCCCACTCGGCCTTCCTGAGAACACTGGAAAATATGAAGGTCTCTCCAAACACCATTATATTAGGCGACTTCAACTACCCAAACATAGACTGGGAGCATTACTCTAGCTCCAACACCCTAGCCCAAAGGTTCCTAGAATTTATAAACTCAAATGCTATGGAACAATTTGTTACCACTCCCACAAGAGGGGAAAACATACTGGACCCGATCATCACCAACATGGGGACTCTATGCTCCAGACCAGATGTGTATCCCTCACTGGTAAGATCAGACCATAAACTAATCTCACTGGATATTCACATCCCGACTCCACCCCCTGCCCTGAAAACCACAGTGAAAAGCATCTCTAAAGCAAATTTCACACTCCTCAAAACCCAGGTGGAATCCTTCAAAGCCCCCAGGCCTGTGGAAAATACGGCCCAGACCGCAGAATCCTTTATAAATGCATTCTATGAACACCTTCAGGAATGCATGGATCATGCGATCCTAAATAAAACCAAGACCCAATCTTCCAAAGGCAGACGTCCTGTCTGGTGGACCCCAGCCATAAACAAACTATACAATAGAAGGAGGAAACTACTACATGATAGAGCAAATCCCAAAAGGGGAAGGCATCTCTGATCAGTATTAGCAAAAAACTGCGGGCACTCATAAAATCATGTAAGGCCAGCTTCGAGAGAAAAATTGCACAGGACACTAAGGATAATCACAAGGCTTTCTTTAGTTATGTTAGGAACCTGGGTGGGAATTCCCAGATATGCTCAGAATTAGTCCAAAATGACAAAAAATACACCGAACCCACAGACACTGCCAACATCCTAGCTGACAGGTTCAGTGCAAACTTCTCCACCCCCTCCCCACCAAAAGGGCAAGTATTTATCCCAGCAGAGTGCTGCCCCCCTGACATCTCAGATGCTCAGGTAAGAGCTGCCCTCTCCAAAGCAAAAAACACAGCATCAATGGGACCAGACGGTGTCCCGGGCTGTGTCCTACATGAACTCCAAGAAGAGCTAAACCCAAACATAAAACTACTGTTCAGTCTTAGCCACACTACAGGATATGTACCCAAAGAGTGGCGTACAGCAACAGTCACCAAGGCCATTGATAAGGGGAAGGTGGTCCACACAGCCTACCTGGACGTTGCAAAAGCCTTCGATACAATACCCCACTTGGGCATTATAGATAAGCTCACCAGCTTAAATATAAACCCCTATGTCACTAGATGGGTTGCAAACTGGCTCAAGGACAGAACCCACATGGTTAGAATTGCTGGAGCCATGTCAGACTCCAAACCAGTTACAAGTGGCATCCCACAAGGCTCAGTCCTGGGACCTCTCTTGTTTGGTATATATACAGGCCAACACGGAAGGACTGTGGCTGACTAAGTTTACAGATGACTGCAAACTGGGCGCCATAATCGACTCTCCAGCTGACACAAGCATCCTCCAAAAGGGCCTCATAGAAACAGACAACTGGTGCCAGAGCGATGGCCTCATGCTAAACGCCAAAAAGTGTATAGTCATCCCTTTTGGCAAAAACAAAGTGCCCACAAATTACCACACAGGTGGTAATCCATTAAGTACAGAAGAAGTAATTAGGGACCTGGGGACCCAAGTTGATAGCAATCTCTCATTTGACAACCACGTGGCCAAAGTGGTTAGAAAAACATTTTATGTAGCCCACCTAATCATGAAAGGATTCACATCTAGATCAGGGGAGGTCATCGTGCCTCTTTACTCATCCCTCATCAGGCCCATAATTGAGTACAATGCCCCTTTCGGGATGTACCTTACCAGACATCTGCAGCAACTGGAAAGACCCCAAAAGTACCTCACCAAGAGGATCATAGGGCTCAAACAGATGCCATATGCTGCCCGGTTAAAGAAACTCCAGCTCTACTCAGTGGCATACCGCCTGCTCAGAGGCGATCTGTGCCTGACGTATAAAGCCATGTCCAACCCGGAATTAATGGACATGCTGCACCTCAGAAAATCCAAATCCCATCGAGCTACGTGCTCGAGAGACTTGAACCTCAGCACTGAAATAAATAGGACATGCTGGAGGGACAGATTCATAACCCAGAGGCTCCCTTCACTCTGGAATAAAATCCCAGTCCAGGTTAGGCAGAGTCCCTCATTGACTCTCTTCAAGAGGAATCTTGATTAGTGGATGGGAGATCGTAGGTTTACCCCGGGTATCACTTCTGTGTCGCTGTTAGACAGAGGCACAGTATACTAACCTCGAAAAAGGGCATAGCAAAATTAATTTAAAATGGGTGGCGAAAGCCAAACACACTCTGGCTAGGCTTGTAAATGCCCTAGGGCAGATAGCCTAGTATGAACCTATGAACCTATGAACCTATTTCTTCCACATGTATTGGGAGACCTATTCTTGTTTTGCATCATTTCCAGATATACAGTGAATCCCACTAGGTCCCATCTCCTTTCACATTTTAGCACACGCTCAGAAGAAATTACTCAAATATTTACTCTGATTTGGGAAAACACTTATGTGAACTATTTAGCCAGTCATCTTAAAAAAATGGGAAGAAATGCCAAGAAAGCCTAATGTTTAGATCACAATGCACTAGATTAATTAATTTATTTATCAGTAAATATTCTTTTCACTGGGAACAGAACCAAAGTTTGGACTGTTTAATTCTTTTGACAGTGGTCCATCCCCAACTCATTCTCAAAAAATGGCCAGTAAACAGCACCCATTCAAGCTATCTAATGAATATTGATTTCATTTAGAGCATAAGGAAATATATATTTTTACTTGCTCTCTTCAAATAACACATTCATTTTAAGTCTAACCATATATCTGATTTCAATTCCACTTACCTACTCATTTGAAAAGACTGCCATTATAGATTATTGAAACCATTTTAGCATATTCTTAATTCACCCTGTAAACCTACTAGTGAGTTTTCTAAAGTCTTGCAGGGTGAAGTATTTGCAGATGGCATTGTTTCTTTCATCCATTAATTTTATTCAGGCTTTTTGATCTAATTCAGGGTCACATAGAGAAGCAACCTGTCCCATAGAATAAATGGCACAAGTCAGGGATCAAGAACAAAAGCCATCCTCTTATGCAATATCAGTCCATTGCATTCTCAATTTTTCCTTATATGAAAGTAATATAGTTTCAACAGTTAACAAATAAACAATGGTAATCCTTAATAATGTAATTGCATGCATTTCTATTATGGTTATAGATTACTTTTAAATTGAACAACTGAATTTCATTATTTCCTAGGATATAGTATAACTTGTCAAAGAATGTATGTGCAAATCGCAGGTGGTCAGACATGACTGAGTTTTTAATTCATGTTCTCTGTAGACCAAAGCCTTCATGCAATCTGTAGGCAAACAGTGTTACCTGCTGCACCTTGTTATAAATCCTGATATCTCTGAGGTTTGGCAATTGGCAAGCACAGCCAGTACCCCCCGAATACAGAAAGTCAAATGTCAGCCTATGAATTTTACTCAAGCTTCAAAGAGTTTTACATATTAACTGTTCTGTCATGACAGCTAAAAAAATCTATCTGTTTGGCATTAACTTTTTGTAGAAGGCTAATTTTACCCCCTCATCAGCCTATGAAGATTTCATAATACCTTAAACTCTTATGTTTGTTATGATGTTGTTTTGACTGACAAGCATTTCATTACAGGCAAAGTATCTAAGCCATTGAGAAGTTGTTCATTCAAAACAGGAACACTGCTAAAATCACACAACACAGACAAATAATGCTTTATATGGAGACACCCCCACCGTACTCAGTATCTCTCTATATGCATACTTATAGTGAGGTCAATCAAACTCAATGAAGAGGGGAAAAGGCGGAAAAAATATAAAAGCCTCCTTCTTTCTTTTATTTGACTTTCACAAATCAAAAAGAAAGCATGCAGATATGTGTTACAGCCAATTTTTAACTTCAGATTTACTGAAGCAATAACTACAGTGACACGGCAATCTTCCTGTTTTTATGTCTAAAAATTCACTAATGCAGTCGATGATAAAGTATAGATTTTCCCCAAATTCCTAAATTTCATATTTGCAGGTTAAGAACTACATGGTACAAAGCATAAGCATGAACAGATGGTGAAAAGAAACATTATCAGCTTACCCAGATACTATTTAACGTATTCCAAATAAAATGTCTGCATCTGATTATATTACTTTATACATAATCATAACAAGTTAGTGCTCTCAAAGAGAAAGACATTTTTGATGGCTTGGAATGGAAACAATCTTTTTCTTGTTCTCATTCTATAATGAAGTTAATATTAAAGGCGTACACTTCAAGGTAACTAATATGTGCTTAAATACTACTTTATTAATATTTTATGACATCTCTAAACTCTAAGATATCGACATCTGTATCTCCTTTCTTTTTGGCTCTGCCTTTAGCCCAGTTTAGGATTACTTCACACATTTGCTGGATGCCCTAGTTCAAAGGTTATGGCCCAAAGAAGGAGAATATGTATGTGTATTAAACTGTGATAGTGCACACTTTTTTTTAAAGCTGCAATTGCTCAAATCATGACTTTCAAATATTTTTGGAAAGCTGAATTTACTAAAGGTTTGGGTAAGGGACCTTTCTCCTTTCCCATGAGGTAATGTGATCCTGGAGCTGATCACAATAACTATGGGTGCAAGAGATGTAGGTCCTAGCATAAGAGGGGCAGAGGCTTTTAGTCACCATGAGAAATCTGATCTCAAATATGTTAATTAAAGAAAAACACAAAGGAATATGCCATCAGTACATTAGGTTTTTGGCTTTCCTTAAACTGAAGAATGTTCACCTATGGTTTAAGCATCAGATTAAGAAATGTAAACAAATACACTAACAACAGGATGGAACATCCACATTTTACTGGAACACATTCAACTGTTCTATGCATGCACGGCTTAAAATCTGGATACTGATTTAACCAAACAGGTGAGAAGAGGAGCTTAGGCATTTGTCAGACTTATTAAAATGTATTACGGTTCTCCTGTTCGATTCTCAGCTGGAGTGCCTTCTGTGTGGAGTCTGCATGTCCTCCCTGTGGTCGAGTGGCGTTCGAAAGACATGCATGAATGGGCATGCCTTCGCTGAAGGTTGGACGTCGGGCTGGCAACTCGGCACCATAAAACTCTACTGCCAATCATTAGCGGACCGGAGTTCTGCTGTGGCAAGCCCTAACCGGGAAAAGCTGAAAAGACAAACAACAACAACAACGGTCAGGAATTAAGTACCACATACTTTGTATAATTGCTGTGGTCCTGCAATTTAGACTACAAATATTATCAGAGAATAAATCTGTTATAACTTTAGATTAACTAAGGTCTCATTAATACTCGGTATCACTCGTGTCATATTATGAACTGGAAAGAAGATGCAAAATGGAATCTATTAAATATCAGATTATGGAATTGTACAGTCCACAAATCAGAGACCTAGACAAATGAAAACATTTGAAATGTATTATTAAAAGTCGTATGCAGAGCCACACAAACAAGAAGAACTGACCCAGAACCATTTAAACTATGAACATTGAATTATTCACAGCATGAACTGTTTAATCAGCTACGTGTGTCAGAAATATATTAAACTATTAAGTAGCTAAAATTAGAAAGTTCATAAAAAAGATAGCTTATTTGCAGAATTATGTTACATCATTCCAAGGTTGGAACTGAGCTACAAAATATTTGCAACATTATGGATGCAGCCACAAGTTCTACTATGATTATGAATTCTGTAGCCACAGAAGTGATTCCACAGACAGCCATAAATCCAGTTTTATGCCTCCATGCAGACAGGTGTAATGCCTAAGGTAAACAAAAATTGTTTATGACAACCGAGACCTCTAGACTAAAACCATTATTCCCTGCAGTGGTTCTAAGTACCAGTGTAGGTCTGTCCAATAAAAGGAAACATAAGACCATATTAAAAAAAAAGATGCATTTGTACTTCAACAGACATCCAGCTGTATAGATCCCAATGATATTTTCTAGCCTAGACATAAAAAAGCTTTTGACAGCTTAAACAGTTTTTATCCTGTGTCATGTGTCCATATCTTTAAATCCTATATGAAGGTGTTCTGATATTTATAAATGTAGGTTCCCATGTTTTTGGTTAATTTGAAAAGCAAAGAGCCACAGACATATGCTGTCTATTCTGACATATCTGGTTTTCTTTGTGTTTTCTTTGGTTATAGAGGCATTGACACAAATAATCAAAAATAATTGAAAAACAGAATAATAAGACACTCTCCTGGACAACCAGATAATATAGCATCATTACCGGTGAGGTATTACTGTTCATGAAGACCCTTAAATGCATACTACGCCAAGCACCACAAAACCTACCTTTTCAGTAGCAGGTGTACAGACTAATCTTGATAAGACAAATGTATTTACTATGAATTATAGGAGCACAGTCAGTGTTACTGCAGAATGGCCATTTAAATTATGCACGATTTGATCTATAGCGATACATAAATCAGTCTAATTCTCATTCTCCTACAAAACTGCAAACATATATTTTTCCTTCGTTTCTTATAAAAGTGGAGTTCTACAAAAAATAAATAAATAAAAAATAAAAATACAAACATCATTCAAACCTAACCCATTATAAATTAACCCAAGGACAACATTTTGTGAATGACAATTTCTTCATTCCAAATTCCAACATTTATTAACAGGTATTTCAGTAATGGGATAGGCTTTGGTTTATATGTAGCCTTGAAGAGGATAAAGTGGGCATCAGAAATGAATGAACAAGCAGTTATTCTAGGCCAAACAGAATAATTTCACTGTCTGTATGCATTCATCCAGATGATACATCAGGCACTTCCATTGGCTTGGTATACTAATATTCCTTTCTTCTGTGATTTATACCAATGTTCACTCCTGAGAGCTTATAAATCCATTCCTCTTCCTCTTCTTGGTTGTCCAGTCATAAATACTTTCTTATGGCAGTTAAAACACTATTAAATTAAAAGCTCAATTTACTATTATTTTATTTTCATCTTGTTTTCTTTTTCACTCCATTTTATTAAAAAATATATACCATTTACATATTTAGTTTACTTGTTTTTCTAAGCAGAGGATAATGACTTCTTTCAACCAACTTTTGGATCCTGTCTTAGCATTCTTCTCGAAATGTTTTGGGTAAGTATGTTGTTTTCATTCATGAACCTTTCATGTCACTTAGTTGGTGACTATATGCTTTATTTTATTTTTCCAGATTTTAACACTTGGTTTTCTTTTTCAGCCTTTTTATGTGGTTATCTTTAGCTAACTCAAAAAACAAACACACAAACAAAAAAAAAAGGTATTTTATAGCTTTCTCCTGACTTCTGTGAATGTAGAAAAGTTCCTGTACTTAATAATCCCTTTCTTTAGGGAGGCACTGCCAAGGACATCTACTGTTCTAGTAGGTTCATGCATCTGAAATTCTTTTATTCTATTTGTTTTTGAAAGCTAGATCACATTTGGAGTCTCCATTACTTGCATTACATATGCACAGATATTTCACATCACACACAGGTCTCGCTTCATAAAACAGTGAGGGGTTCCATGTGGTTATATCTATACCAGGCATGAGCTACCTTGTTCTATGTACTTCCTCTGGTATCACAACAGGTATATATTTTCTTTAATAAAGAGTTGAATTGATATTTTAAATGATTACTTGTATCAAATGGAACTTACTGCTTACTATATCTCCCATGGATTCTGCTTCTCTTTCTTCAGTGCCAGGCTATCAACAGATCCATCCATCCTCAACCCCTTTTCCCATTTTGCACATGGGGGTCAGGGTATCACTTCGACAGTGGCAGTCATCTCGAGCCAAGGTTTACATGGATATCTACAGGTTGTCTACAGGTAGCAAACATAAATTTCATCCTGAGTTTCCTAACCAAATGCTTCTACTGAGGAATTCCGAATGGAAAAGATAACTGTTTCTGCTGCAATGGAGACAATAACGAAAGCAATTTGTTTTAACTTTGTCTTCGAAATTAAAGACATTGCATTCTTTAATGAATTTATTTCTTCATTAGTATGTCCATATCAAGACAAGACATCAGCACTGCCGTTATCTTAGGCAGACTTATGTTTAGTTATGAGAGTCAATTCCTTTGATTACTATGGTTGTTATCTTTATCGGTTATCGGTGTACATATGTTATCTGTAAAAAATGCAGACCATGTATTTTCTACTACCCTTTTGACTGTTAGGTAATCTTTTTTCAAGTGCTAATAATTTCATTCCTTAACTAACAGCAGTCTGCTTAACTACAACAAGGCATGTTCCTGTACATTCTTTGTCTATTTAAGACAGCCCCAATTCCTACATCCAAGGCATCAACACCAAAATCAAAGAGTTCCATTAAAATTATTATTTGGGTCTCACATAATTACTTCTTCCTATCTTCAAAAGCCTTCTGACATTCCATGTGAATATGAGTACCTGTGAGTCTTTTGAGCCCTGTTGAGGGAATGCTTAGGAAAAAACATTTAGATAAAAAAGATAATATTAGTCCCCTAATCCAAAGAAGCCATGAGGATTTTAAAGCATTTGTGTTTCAGTAATCACTTGTATTTTCAAGTGTAGCGGCTGTAAACTCCATTTACTATTATGTCCTAAAATTTCATCCTTTCCTGATGCTCAGTCTCAATATTTTTTTACATTGAGTTACCCGACTATTTTTTTATAATACTTGCAATGCAACTTCTACTTGCATTCATTAAGTGTCCTAAGTAAGAGTAGAGATCACAATATTTTCTATGTGAGTTTCAGAAAATATTTTTAAAGAGTTGCAAAGTTAAACCCTTTCATTTAAACATGGAAAAGTAACTGGAATATCATGAAAACTGAAAGGACATTTGTGTTAACAGCAACAAACAAAGAGGTGATTAAAAAAACAGTAAAGACAAAAAGGGATAGGACAGTATTTGTTCTGAATGTCAAGACAGGCAAAATATGTCTACATAACTACAGTTTGCAGTATGAATATCTGATGTACAAAAAGTGTAAATGTGAATGTTGGACTGGAACAGTTATAAATAAATCAATTTAATGAATATTTCTCCCTGTACCCTTCTGACATGAGCATCGACCCACACCCAAATCATGTGTACAATCTCCAAGACTGGTATCCCTTGCAATAATGGGAATTCTCCAAGATACTGCATTCTCAAAATCAGCATATGCAAACATGACCCCACTCTTCGTAAGTGTCAAACACGCATGTTCTGTCTTACTCCCATTAAATACTTTATATTCATTACATGTTCTAAAATGTTAGATGTCTGAGACATGGACATGTATTAGAATGAGGGTGCATAATTAGATGTTATAGCAATAACCCACGCCTGGGTGTGGGTAATGCGAGATTTACCCATGGTTGGCGTGGTTTGGTCGCCCGAGGGACCAAATAAAGACAACCGTGGTAAAATCCGCGACCCCCACACCCAGAGTGTGTTTATATAATTATATTTATTATTTATTATTTAAAAAAAATAATTAATATTCTTAAATAAAGCATAATGCTAATTTCTCTTCCTTCCACAGCTGTCTGGTATCAGCGGCAGTTCTGATGTACTGTGCATGCCTATGCAGTACATCAGAGCTGTGGCCAAAAGCAACGGAGAAAGCAAGATCTCCGTTGCTTTTTACTGTTTCGCTATGTTAAATGGGTTTAACATAGCGAGACAGCTTTAAAATAAGCAATGGAGATGTCAGTTGCTTATTTTAAAGCTGTCTCGCTATGTTAAATGGGTTTAACATAGCGAAACAGTAAAAAGCAACGGAGATCTTGCTTTCTCCGTTGCTTTTTTTTTTAAACCTGTCTCGCTATGTTAAATGGGTTTAACATAGCAAGACAGCTTTAAAATAAGCAACGGAGATCTTGCACATACAGTAAAAGGGATGCCAAACATGACACTACCTGTGCTTTACCATGTATAGGGAGTGTACTATGTATATCTGACATAGTCAACCCTCCAGCACATTCCTCAATACTGGCACAGCCACAAGGTAAATCACTCTTCCTATCAATTGCTGAATGGAGTAGCATGTTCTGCTAGTTCTATCTATGGTATTGACATGAGCATGCAAGGGAATCGGGTGGCTGAATGGGAAGGTAGCAGATAGTGGACACCTATATGGGCAGCATGAAATCCATAACAAATACTGGTGTAACCAAAGTAGGCAGTACTAGACAAGGTGACAAATCCCACTGCAGTACATGTGGTGGCCCAAATGTGTGTCCATAGGACACATACATGCATGTCAGTGAGGCTCACATACCCAACAACAGCCTCAGCCAGTAGGACAGGTGTAGATGACCATAAAGAAAAGCTGTGCTAAGGCCTCCAATTGATGACAATGGTAAACAGCCCCCCTCCAGTCCTACACAGACAAACTACAACAGGTCTAGCAGTTGTATGTTAGTTCTGAAGGGTAAGAAGTCTGAAACTGAAATGTAGGTCAATAAAACTTAAGATCTGTACTCTACTGATATTCCTCTAGTCTGCATGATAGGTCAGAATACAAAACGAAATGGAAGCCAACAGAGTACCTGAAATACCAGTACAATCATAGCAAATGTTTACAATTGTCAGGTGCTCTGCCCCCCCACACACACACACACAATCCTATGTAGAAATGCAGTAACATGTACGTGTGGGTTTAATAACAGTGGAGCACAGAGCTGGCCCAATTTACAGGATAGATTGTTGCATGTGTACAATATGCAGGGGTCTGTGTGTTAGGCTGTTGTGTGTTCTATATTGTGTGGAAGTGGTCAGCATGTATGCATGGAGGGTTGTGTCTCAGTGGCCTATGGCCAGTACTGTTGATGACAGGGTCATGTTCCGACAACTGCAGTGCCAACCACAATGCATCTCAGCAATACCCAATTCAGCAGTCATCCATACTCACTATCCAGCTGTCAATATCTGTCACCGTCTGAAAAATGGACATGCCATGAATGTGGGCCCAGACATACACACAGTACACAGGTGGAAGTACCCTAGACAGAGAGTGTAGAAAATGTAACTGTCAGCTGCACACACCTTTGGAATTGTACATGCAGGTTAGCAGCACATTAGTTGTATGTGTAGTATGGAATACTGATGTAGTCTGGACAGTCACTGGCAGACCACAAAAGGCACAATTATGAAGTAATGAGAGACTGCCTATGTCCCCGCACAAGGCAGCATAAGGGGAATGTCCCAGGTATATCTGTAAGTCAGCTGCAAGAAGCTTCCATATTACACATGCACTCAGCTCACCCCACCATCAGCCACAGGTTTATCACAGTTCATATCCCTGCTGTTGGGAATGAGTACAGTATGACCCCCACTTCTGTATGGGAATTCCCACAGAATGCAGCATGCTGAAGAGGTGTTCCATGCAGGTGTGTCCCTAGCTGTAAGCAGCACCCTGCCAGCATCCAGACCAGTGGATTAATATGGACAGAAACTATTGCCATTAACAACTTGCACACTTACCCTGTCACCCCAGGGGAATCCAGTGGCTCGCAGCCTGGGAATTTAGGAGTGACAGAATAACCTGGCCTGCTACAGATGACCTGCACCACTACCAAATGCCCTACAGTCCTCTGTCAAAGGCCTGTGACTCACCCGTACTGCCAATGTATGTTATCTCATGGGGTCCCAACTAACAACATAACATAGTCCACAGAACACAAATGCAAGGCCATGTTGGCAAATCCCATTAGCATGCCCACCATGTCCTATGGCGTGAACTGTGGACTGACCCCTAAATAACACTAGGATGAAGGGACAACTATAGGGATACTTCTCACATATCGCTCACATAATGTTGGGAAGAGGATAGAATAACAGAGTGGGGGGTGTAGAAGCATGGACATCATGGAGTGCGTGAAGTCTGTAACTCTAATGTGTGCCCATACTACCACTGCCTGCAAACCCAGTAATGGGTGTCTACAAACCTGCTTGTAAACCACAATGTGAAGGGGAACTGACCAGATATATGATCACTGCCTCTGGGTAACCTGGGTGAATCTGTACATCTGAGAGGTATGGCCACAGCAGGATATGGCCATTCTGTTACATCGATAGATGTACAAGCAGGGGATCCTCAGCCACCACAGTACCAAGGTGCTGGACCATTTACACAGACCCATCAGCAAGTATCTGCAGCTACCCCTCCAGAATGGCATGAGTGTGCAAGAATATGTAGGCTGCAGACCACAATACTGGACACAGCTTCATTCATCTTGTATTTCCCAGGAAATAACTGTGAGCAAATACATATATCTGTCAGTAGTTGATGACATAATACATCACAGTGTAATACAGTACATATGCCTGAATATCTCTGCTAACACCAACCATGTAACACACACAGCATAGACACAATAGTTACAGTATCCCACTATCTTTCGCCCATTGTGACTCCATATTGTCAACCTATCTACAGATATCCTGCAGAAACAGGTTGCTAGCTGTAGGTGTAGAACACCAAATCCTGGACTGGCGACCATCCTACCTAGAATGGATTCACACACTCAGTACAGTAGGTCATACTGGGCATGCTCCTACACTTAGAGAAATGAAGCCCATGTTACTTAGAGAAATGAAGCCCATGTCTGACAACAACAGTGGACTATACATATCTGTCAGTCCAGTCGGAGATTTTTATGCACACACACCACATTGCACACCATTCATGCTTTGCACACACATTGTATAGTAATACTCACACATATCCAAGGCCAACACCCTATAATAGATCAAACATACCCACACAGAGATGTGGCAAAGAGAGAGGCAGACAGTGACAAAGAGATTTCCATCATGAGGCCTGTCCCACCTACCACACATCCAATTGGCCAATATCACATGATGTGCTGATGTCAATCACTGTAGACATTGCTTTTGGTAGCCCTTGGCCCTATAGTGTCTGTGGTGCTTGTGATAAATGTGTAACACAATAGTAAAAATTTGTATTCATCTAGCATTTGTATACTCAGTCCTGTCAAATGTAAAGTTGTGTGTGACTGAGTGTTGTGTGTGTGTTTCCAGAGGAATGGTTTATGGCCCATTCACACACACTGTACTTCCCATTGCCCATGTTAGCACTCCTGCTAATGTCAGTCACCTTGAAATAACCTTCTGGCCAAGTCTCACCCTTATAAGCTGCGTGGCACTTGTGATACGTGTGTAATACTGTAGTGTAGAAAAATAGTTAGGTAGGAGTTCTAATCCCAAACATGGCACTTGTGAAACTGTGTGTGTTTGTGTGTGAGTGTGGAGATGAATGATCTTGAGGCATTTCACAGTCACTACACTTCCTATTGCCCTACTTTAGCAAGCCTGCTGATGTCAGTCACCTTGAAATAACCCTTTGGACAAGGGATAGCCCCATAAGCTCTATGGTGCTTGCAATAACTGCATAATACTATAGTGTAACATACTAGTTAGGTAGGAGTTCGAATCCCAGGCATGGCACCTGTGAAACTCTGTGTATGTGTGGCGATGAAAGATTTTCAGGCCATTCACAGTCACTACACCTCCCATTGTCCTACTTTAGCAAGCCTACTGATGTCAGTCACCTTGAAATTATCCTTTGGAAAAGGGCCAGCCCCATAAGCTCTGTGGCACTTGCAATAACTGTGTAATGCTATAGTATAGCATACTAGTTAGGTAGGAGTTCTATTCCCAGACATAGCAACTGTGAAACTTTGTGTGTGTGTGGAGATGAATGATTTTGAGGCCATTCACAGTCACTACACCTCCCACTGCCCTCCTTTAACAAGCCTGTTGATGTCAGTCACTTTGAAATAACCCTTTGAAGAAGGGCCAGCTCTATAAGCTCCACTGTGCTTGTGATAACTGCATAATACTATAGTGTAACATACTAGTTAGGTAGGAGCTCTAATCCCAGACATGGCAACTGTGAAACTTTATGTGTGTGTGTGAGAAAGTGTGTGTGCCCTTGATAATACCTGATATTATGGACATTCACACTTACGACTCTCCCATTACCCCTCCTTTAGCACTGCTGCTGATGTTAGTCACTTTCAAAAATACCTGTGGAGAGCTCTCCAACATGTAAGCTCCATGGCGCATGCCATAAATGCGGAACAATGTAGTAGCAGTAACTGCACATGTATGGGTTTGAATCTCATCTGTGGCAAGTGTCCGTGTATGTACCTCAAAGATTTTGGGCCCATTTACACCCAGTACACATCTCAGAGCCTGACTTTAGCAGTCCTGCAGATATCATCCACCTTAGAAGTACCTGTTGCCAACCCTAAGCCATGTCAGTCAGTGGTGCATGTGGTAAATATGTAATGTAATGGTCCATAAAGATTGTTAGATAGAGGTTTGAACCTCACTCCTGGCAAATGTAAATGTGTGTTTAGGGTAAAATTATTTTTGTTATCTCTCACCCACTACATCACCCAATTCCAGTATTTACAAGGGCTGGTGATGTTCCTCTCCTTAGAAGTACCTTGGGGCAGCATCCATCCTATAAAATCCGTGGTGCATGCGATAAATGCTGTATACTATAGTAGCACTACATAGCTAAGTAGGGGTTTAAATCTCAGTACTGGCAAGTGTGTGTGTCTGTCATCAGTATCCTGTGTGGAGGTTGCTGTGATTGTGTAATAAGAGGACCCATTGTGGGGTGGGTTTTGCTAAATTATTATGTTGAGGACCTAGTATATAAACGGCCACAAGAGTTCTGCACAGACGGCAGGTGCAAAGGCTCAAAATAGTCAAAATACACAATAGAAAACAGCCAGCACCAAATGGAAAGGAAGTTTAATGTATAAAACCACAGTCAACACAAACTGTTTTGGCCCAATAACCTTTGTCAATGTATAACCCAAGTGTAGTAAACTCAGTATATATAATATCATGAACCTAACTGAATCAATCAACAATAATGCAATTATAAGTGCTCAATTAAACCAGGTGGAAACAATCCTCCCAGTCTCACAATCCATGATTTTTCTTTTTTATTCAGAATGTTATGCCAACCAGTCTTGAAACATCTATTGCCCATGATTCTGTCAATAATAATAAATTTGAAACTGACTGAATTGTGTGCAATTGCATGTTTATACAAGGTATTAGTCAAATATTTATTTCTGATGTTACTCAGGTGTTTGAAAATACAAAGTCTGAATGATCTGGATGTTTGGTCAATATAAAATGCTGAACAGGTACATACTGCAAGGTAAATAACCCAGTCACTACTGCAATTAAGAAAAAATATTGATAGAAAAAACCTTTGAGGTATTCTTGCTAGTGAACTCCTTTGTCTGATAATTATATTTACAGAAAGAGCAATGCCCACTAGAATAACACCCAACCATCTTAGTTCCAGCCAATGTAACTTGTGATACATTTTATGATGGTATGTTGCATTTTTAATGACTGAAGTAACTACACAAAGTTTTTTCTTTTCGAAATGAAAATGAACATCTATCCCCTAACAGACCCTGCAATTTATTATCGGCCAACAGTATGTCCCAATGATGTTGCACTAAATCTAGAAATCCATGTGTATTCCTCCCATAACTAGTGGTGAACATGATTTGACTGTGCTCCTTCTGATGGTCATTTTTGTTATATTTAAGTATATCACTTCTGGAAAGTAATTGAACCTCTTTACTAGTTTTAACCAATTTGGCTAAAGGATAGCCATGTTCATTAAAATGTGCAATCAAGTCCCAGTCAAAATACATATAATTCTCAGTGTTAGAGCAAATCCAATGGACCTTCATAAATTGAGACTTAGGAATGTTATGGATAGCATGTTTGGGAAGACAGTTGGAGGTGTGTAATAAGGTATTCGAATGATGGGGTTTCCTAAATAATGAACTAGATAGTGTACCATCCCATTGTCTATGTAACATGACATCCAGAAAAGAAATGGACACCTGTTCATAATTAACCATAAATCTTATACCCCATTTAGTCTCATTTAAATATTGGATGAATTCTTGTAAATATATTTCGTCCGATTTCCACACCATCCAGCAGTCATCCAGAAAAAGTGCCAGATATCAATTTCATCAAGAAATAAATTATGACTCTTATCATAAATAATCATTTGTTCAAGGTAACCCATAAACAAATCCACATATATGGGTGCAAAGAATGCACCCAAAGCTGTCCGCTTAAGCTGTAGATAACATTTGTTGTTAAAGTAAAACACATTTTTAGTAAGGACCTGCTCTCCCAAACACAAAGGGAATGTATTGAAACCTGGACTATATACTGAAGTCTTCTCCAACCAGTATTCCAAGACACACAATACTGCCCAATGTGGAATACTGGTATAGAGAGAAGTGGCATCTAAGGTGCACATCAACCAATCAGGCTCCAACTGGGTTTCTGATACAATGTTCAAAAATTCCGTGGTATCTTGTAAACATGCCCCGATGCCTTTCAACAGAGGTTTCAAATACTTAGTTAAATAAACTGAGAGGTTCAGTGAGAGAACCCTTCCCCGAAACTATAGGTCTCCCTGGTGGTTTATTAATATCCTTGTGGATTTTTGGAAGGAGATACAAATATTGTGGTGAAGGATCCTTTACTTTTAAGTGAACTAATGTATTTTTAGCAATAATGCCTTCACTGACTGCAACTTCCAAAAATTGATCTATTTAATTTTTAAATTTAGGTGTAGGATCAATTGGTAAACATGTAAAATCTGGCATCCTTTAACTGTCAGCCTCCTCAACATACATAGACCAGTTCATCACTACTATGGTGCCATCTTTATCCACTTGAATAATAACAATGTCTTTGTTATTTTTTAATTTCTCCAATGCACTCATTTCCAATGTTGTTAAATTGGGAGAAAGAACATTATGGTTACAATTAAAGCCAACATGTAATTCCTTCAAAATATATTTTTGAAAAATGTCCACATTTTTATGCATAGGAGGAATAAAAGTGGATTTATGAAACCTGAAACCATTACTATCATTATGTCCATTATCTGAACCATTTTCATGAAAATGTAACTTAAGATTAAGCAGTCAGCAAAAGGCATACAAATCCTCAACAAAAGTATCTTCCAACACAAATAACCCAGGAATAAAATTCAGTCTTTATTTAGTACCATATAATCAGATTCAGACAAAGTAAGCAGTGAAATATTAAGAAGATTGTTTTGTGGATTTACTTGGGTTTGAGAAAATTCAACATTGCTTCCAGAGAACCAACTGTGCCTGTATTTGTTTCCACCCCCCTCCTCCTTTTTCTGTTAATAAAGGGACTGAACCAACCTCTTGTAATGAATCACCCTGTTCAATTGCACAAGTTTTCTTATGGGCCGGTGACGTCTGCTGAGTGCCAGTTTCTGGGTCAGTGTATGAGGAGGAATCCTCACCAGAGGTATTACTGACTGATTTCTTAAGAATTGACTTACTCCTTTTCCTCTTTTGACCCATGGGCAATGAGTCTTTTTTAACAAATTTAACACTCTTCGAGCTTTTAACATATTTAAATGGCTTCCCTGAATTATAATCCCTTAGATCCCTATTAAATTTCCGAATTTTCCTTTCTTTCAATTCCTGTTCAAACTGTAACAAATCATCCCTCAGTTTGTCAAAACATTGTTTGTAGGTAGATGAGCCCTCATAAGATTTAGCTCTATCACAAATCTGAGTCACCTCAGATATATCTACATCTATTTCACATTCATAATATTCATGTAGAGTTTTGACAAACTGCATAGAGGCATTTTGTAGAATATTAGCCCAAGCTGTAAGAAGTGTATTATCAGGTTGACCTACTAAAGGTTTAATCCGAATTCTTAACCGTCTTGGAGTAATACCCTTTTCCAAATATGCCTTAAATAGCCGAAGATGCCATACACATGATCTAAGGGTTTTCATATTTTCACTTAACTGGTCAAAAGTGGAAGCACATGTTGAATCTAAAGATGGTTCACCTTGATTAATAGTATTATTTATAGTCCCAGTCCCAAAAATGTTAATATCCTCCTTATCAGATGATAATCCCTTCAAGATAGTTATTAAATCCATGACTACCAAATGTTAGAACAGACTAAGAAAAAATAGTATATAACTAACAATAACACTAATGAAACCAAATGAAGGGTACTGAGATATTATTTCCAAAAATAACACTGTAGCCAAAAAATGTGTATATAGTCTTATATGGTCATCACTCAAACCCCGAAAGGCAAATGTCTTATATATAAAGTATGATGCAAAACATCCTGCATAAACTG
This sequence comes from Protopterus annectens, assembly GCF_019279795.1. Lineage (NCBI taxonomy): Eukaryota > Metazoa > Chordata > Ceratodontiformes > Protopteridae > Protopterus > Protopterus annectens. The sequence goes on along the minus strand of NC_056742.1, from coordinate 463,110,872 downwards.
CAATATGATAAATAGTAATCACAGTAAATATAGGGTTAACCTTAAACACATCCTAGTCACCTGTTATATCATATATACGGAATAAATCGAGCAAGGGAAATAAATATACAGTATGGCCATCAAATAATTCCTACAAATATGAATATTTGTCTCATCTTAAAGTGAGGGGGTGCAGATATTACTGAACACAACAATACTGTTGAATAATGAAACAACCACATCTAGTGGTCAAAATATGAAACTGCCAATTTTAGTAAAACAGAAAACTGTAAATTATATCAAAAACAAACATAAGTCCATGTATAAATGTCTGTAATTCACTGAAGTCAAAAACAAACCCAAGTAACTGTTGCAGAAGTGTATACAATGTCTTTAGAGCAAAATGATGTTATGCAACCAATATAAAGTTCACTCATAAATCAACGATCCATAACCTGGTCATCAATATTATATGGAAATGCTCCTCGACCCAGAAGATATAAAGTACATTAAGCTGCTAATCCAAATAGTATAGCAGCAACCAACATAATGTCCCAGTTCCAAAATGGTGGTACTGCCTGTCTGCGAAATACATAACCAATCTGACAAGATGGATGCCAAAGTAAATGTGACAAACAGTTTAAACGATCAAATGAAAACAACAGCAAAAAGACAATAAACCTTATACAAGGGAAAAACCAGGTAATGTGCTGTTGTTGAAACAAATTCATGGAAAATATCGGTTGGTATTCACTCATACATCAGTAATCTAGCCAATATAACATGGGAATACTCCATGACCCAAAAAATGGAGGACCTAGTATATGTCACAAAGTCCACCTTACAAGGACAACAGATGTCAAACACCAGAGAGGCTGGTGTAGACAATCCATAGCCCTACATGTGCTATTATGGATTGGTGAACAATATAGGCAACCCTTCTATTATTCAGAGAACACTCTCCACCCACATCTCATACACAAACAGACTTGGGTAGACAACAATCACTATATTGGTAGTTCCCTGCATATTGCCTCACAGATAGTAACCATGGTGTGATCGCAGTGGACTACATGCCTATTGACCAGTGTCACTGACATCAGAAAGTACTTTGATGTGTTACATCTCCTGACTGAGGGTGTGTTATCCAGCAAGTAAAAGGACATGGCACCCTGTTCCATCCCCGCAGTAGGCAAATAAATGCTTACAGTGGCCCTTTTGCTATGTTCCCCACTGGACGTCTGCAACAACTGTAGAGTCTGCAAATGTAACCCACAAAGGGAATACCATGTCTTATACACATGCCCTGTATGGACAGATGCCACTAACTCCACTGAATACCTGTATCATGCTGTCAATATAGGTGCAAGCATGACCTCAGTTACATAGCCAGGTCTCACCAAATGAGGTCAGGAATGCTACATCAGAAGATAATAATCTGTCCACACAACATACCCCAGAGACCTCAAGTACACTTCCACATGTCAAAGAACATGTGTGTGGGACATGTGTACAACCCAGACACTGTTCATGTTATGGAGTATAGATCACATACATGGGGAGCAGTGTTCATCACTGGCCACCTACAATAGTAACCCAGATGAGTGGATAGTGAATATAATACAATACAATACAATACCCAGGCCTGGGGACCACTCCAGGGACTATACCCTGAGCCACACTGGAGACTATTGTCATGTGACCTGATGCCAAGGTATTCCCTTTGCCTAGCCTTGTACAGCCATCAGGCCCCTTCACCTACTACACACCTGTGAAGCAATGAACCTATGCATTTCAGTACTGGCAAGTGTGTGTGTGTGTGTGTGTGTGTGTGTGTGTGTGTGTGTGTGTGTGTGATTAATGATTTTGAAGCCATTCGCACTCACTACACCTCCCATTGCCCTACTTTAGCAAGTCTGCTGATGTCATTCACCTTGAAATAACCCTTTGGCAATGTTTTAGCCCTATAACCTCTGTGGCGCTTGCGATAACTGCATAATACTGTACTATAACACACTACTTAGGTAGGAGTTCTAATCCTGATCCTGCCACCTGTGATAATGTGTGAGAGTGTGTGTGTGTCTTTGTTGACACCTGCTTTTGTGGACATTCACACTTACTACATTTCCCTTCACCCCTCCTTTAGTACTGTTGCTGAGGTTACTCACCTTCAAAGATACCTTTGGACAGCTCTCCAACATGTAAGCTCTGTGGTGTGTCCAATAACTGTGTAACATTGTAATAGCAATGCATAGTCAGATAGGGGTTTGAAACTCAGTACTGGTAAGTCTGTGTGTGTATCATCAGTATCCTGTTGGGGTGATTGTGTAATGACAGGATTCATTGGAGTGTGGGTTTTGCTACATCATTATATTGAGGACCCATATGTCCCAATGTCCACATTACAAGACCAGCAGTTTTCAAACACTGTGGAGGTTGTTGTAGACAATCCTCAGTCATAAATGTGTACAGCCATGTGCAATTACTATGTGACAGTATATGTCCTCCCTGTGTCTGTGCAAGTGTATTTATTTATTTATTCATTGATTTATTTTTTGTCACGTGCACCAGTTTCTTGCAAGATCAGAAAGGGATGCCATAAATGCACTGGCTATGTTTCAGATTAATCATAGATGTGTGTGGGCTTTGGGTGAGTGACTGTATGTATTGTTGTAGTACTCTGTATGGAATTAGGTTAAGTGCTGAGGAAGGCACCATCTGCCTTGCAATGCTGACTAGCATAACGCAGATAAATAGAGAATGGGGGATCTTCATATATCCCACATTTTAGTTTTTTAACTGAACTTCAGATGCTGGGGGGAGATAACATGTCCAAGTGCTGCAAAAGAGTGATTTCATTCTCATAATCCAATTGCGTTTAGTCCACTTCTGGGAAGTAACTTTCATCTGGATGGTCATTTCCTATACTGTGAATATACCTTGGGTGTTATACTGCAATAAACATACCTTTTTAAAATAGTTCCATATGTTTGGGTATCAGTTGCGTTTAGGGCATTATAAACCTGTAGGCCTAAGTGTCAGTGCTATATATGGCATTAGCACCCTTCAGCTACTCACTGACCATTGTCCGATGTCCATCTCTGTAATCTTCTTCCAACAGTTTGGTTAGTTTTATATGCTTTAAAACAGTGGTGACCCTTTCCTGAAATGTGTTCTTTAAGCCTGAACTTTAATCAAAACCATATAAAATTTTCTACTGTTTCCTGTTTTGAATTTTTCATTTTTAGGTATGCTACACTCCAAAGTAGTCTGTCCATCTGCTGTCTAGATAGGTCAATTTGTTGTCTACAAAGCCAAATGAATAACTCCAGAATCTCTATCCTAGGTCCTGCTTGATCAGACTCAGCATTTTCACTGACTGTCTTCAGTCTTGTCTTTATTACAGATGATAATTCTAACACCAAAAACAGCTGAAGTGACCTTTTGAGTCTGGGTTGGCACATTTATCGAGATCCAGAATTTGACTATGCAAACCAGTACCCTCTCTAGTCGGGGCTAGGAGTGATGCGCGAATGGCCGTTTCACCAAATCCTAAATGGCCGGGCATACTTCCGTGAAAGTGCTTTTCCCCAAAATAGCACTTCCGTGGAAGTATGCCTGCAGGTAGAGGGAGTTGTGGGGGAGTGACTGTTGTGGAGATCATACTACGGTGCGGATAAGGGAATTTTTTCCTTTTCCCCACTATAGTGCAATCTCGGAATGAGAACATTAAAGTGGGGGGGGTGCAGGGGGGTGTGCCTCCTTTCATAAATGTTTTTTTATTGTTTTCTCTTTTTTTAATGCACTTCAGCAAAAGTGCTTTTTTGGTAAAAGCACTTTCGTTAAAGTGTCTTTGGTGAAGTTGGATTCGAACTGTTGAAGCTTCGTTCAACAGTTCTAGATCCCTCTAGTTACCACCATATTAATGGTGCTCTAATGCAAAGGCAAAACACCAACATCCATAACAATGTTGCCTCATATGTTCAACTTTAATTAGCATATATCTGCACAACAGTAAGAGAAAAAAATTCTTTTAACAATGCAGTCATGTTCCAGATTATTAAGAATACCAATAAAGAACAGCATTTATTCCAGGCCAAGTGGCTTCCTGGAATCATTTATCTTTTTAACACATTTGGCAGTTGCATAAGCTCAGAAGACCAAAATTCTGTCCATTTCTTATGATGTCTGTATTACATGTCTAGTCTTTTGTCTTCTCTCATCTTTTTCAGCCCAGGGTTCTTATCCAGTCAGTTCTCTCTTGGGCCCTCACACAAGTGACACCATTAGTTCTTCCCTAGACTAGTACAAATGGTTTAGCTTGTAACTTTCTTCTCATTCATTTCTTATTTGTTTACTTTCTACCTGATTTTTCTAAATAAGTAACAATAACACACTCGACTTGCTTCTTCTTCCCATACGCAAGTTCACTGCCTTATTTCGCTGCTCAGATTATTTTGGTAAGCATGGTAGCTTCTCAGATTATTTCGGTTAACACGGTGCTTCTCAATGACTTGCTTTTCTTGCCACTCTATTGCTAACTATTAATCTTTTTTTTAATTTCAGAGTCTAACACTCCACTTCCCCTTTAGCTGTCTGCTTATTTTCTTACATGTTTTATTATATAAAAGGATTACTTGGGACTTCATCTAAATTTCTTTTAAATGCCTTTCAAACTAGACCCAGTTTTTGGTTTAAAATATGTATAGCTTGTGTAACCAGGGTATGTTGTGTCAGCAAAGGGTGAGTGACTCTAGATGCTCGTTTTTATAACAAATATAAGCCACCATGCTCTACCAGACATTTTCTTATCATTGCAACATAGTTTCATAGGTTCATAGGAGGTTACTAGGGTATTGGCCCTAATGCCTTTATAAGCCTAGCTATATTATACCCTTGGTCCCTTATTGACCAAGTTGTATGGCTATATTTGCAGCGTGAGTCTATAATCAGCACAACTGCCCTTATCCAAGAGGGACATAGATGACACCCCAGGGTAAATTTATTGTCTCCCATCCAGTTTTCTAAGTTATGCTTAAATAGGGTCATTGAGGAGCTCTGTTTTATGTGAATTGGGAGTTTGTTTCAGAAGAGTGGCAATCTCTGGAAGACATATCTGTCTCTCCAACATGTCCTGTTAATGTCATAGACTAGGTTAATATCCCTAGAGGAAGTGAATCTTGCCCCATTTGACTTGTGGATGTGCAGCATTTCCATTAGGGCAGGGTCTGAGACTGCTCTGTAGGCCAGGCACAAGTTGCCTTTCAGCAGTCTATAAGATACAGTGTACAGTGGCAGAGCCTTCATTCTGTCCATGTAGGTCATATGTTGAAGGCCCTGAATTTTCTTGGTGAGAAACCTCTGAGGTCTCTCCAGCTGCTGTGCATGTCTGGTGAAGTACATACAGAAGGGAGCATTGTACTCTATCAGCGGTCTGATGAGGGATGAGTACAGGGGGATTATATCTCCTTAGCTCTGGATGCAATGCCCTTACTTATGAGATGTGTATTTTTTCATTAATATTACTTAGATTGCAATAAGCTAAATTAATATTTTCAATTGCTGCTCATATGCTAACATCAATTTCTGTGGACTGCTTGATTCCCTTCCATTTATTCTCTCCCTTTGTCTTTATTCCTTGTAACCTATTGACAGATTGTACCCCTATATTTTGCTCTGTGCCTTTCACCCAAACACTTCTGGTGTAAAGTTTAGGGTTGACTTAGGAATATTGTTAGATTCTGATAGGAAAATAAGGTGAAAAATTAGCTTCCCTTCGAACTCTAAATCATTATATTATATTACCAGAATACTGATTTTTTTTAATCTTTATGGGAACTATCAAAGTATTGACTTTTATTCCAGCTTTATGTCAGACTAACCATGCATGAAGGCATTAACTTGTTGGATGTTCAGTTACATGGAAAGGTTGCTGTAATACAGCCTGTTATGTATTAATCAGACTACACCTGTAAAGCATCTTTTAAATTGCTGCATGTTATATATTTTAACATGCGTGAATGGACGTACCTTCGTTGAAGGTTGTATGTCAGGGCTGGCAACTCAGTACGTAAAAATCTACTGCCAATCATTAGCGGATCGGAGTTCTGCTGTGGCGACCCCTAACCGGGAAAAGTCGAAAGATACAACATATTGCAATTAACAAGAACACAAACAGACTAAGGTGCTTTGCTATTCTCCACACTGCAATCCAATGCATGACCCCTTTCTTGTCACGTGTCCAGTTCATTCTAATTTTAAAACAATTCTGTAATGTTTCCTGATTAAAAATACTAAATATTCTTGATGTTTACAGTAGCCCCAACACCAGTGTTTATTCTGACTAGTGATAACAAAAGTATTCTTAATTGTTACAGGAAATGCACACACACACACACACACACACACACACACACACACACACACACACACACAAATGTATACACTAAAACACCTTACTGCACATTTGTGCATTCATCCCTTACTGAGAAAAAAAGGGCAGGCTATTCCTTGGAAGGTATATACAAACGCATAATGAAACTGTGAAATTGACTTTAAGCCTTCAAGGACATCTCTTCACCAATATCAAAATCCTCTTTTTTCATTTCAACACGACAACAACAAAAAAGTTATCCCTGGTAAGGTCAGACCACAAAATCATCTCCTTTGAAGCAAAAATAAAACCTGGACCCCCAGCTAAAACAGGAATATTCAGGAACTATTCTAAAGCTAGCCTTCTGCTATTAAATCAGAACCTGGTAAAATTTCAAGCCCCTATAAACCCTGCGAACACTTCTGCCTATGCAGAACTGCTCACAGACACCCTGCACAAGCATGTTAACAGCTGCATAGAGGCAGCTGTACCCACCAGGAAGAAGTACAGAACTAACTAAAAAAACAAGCCACCCCGGTGAAATCACAAAATTAATCAGATGTATAACAGAAGGAAGAAAATCATGGCCACCAAGGATTGCCAATAGGAGAAGCCACTTCTGGTAGTAGACCTGTAACAGGTGGCATACCCCAAGGATTAGCCTTGAGGCATCTGCTGTTTGGAATATACTTTTCTGAGGTGCAACTCAAAACCAGTGGTCTGTGGCTGACCAAGTTTGCAGATGACATAAATTCCCCGAGTGATGCAAACATCCAAGAGGGCCTTAACCAAACTAATGACTGGCACCAAAAACATGGCCTGAAACTGAATACCAAGGAATGCATTATTATCCCCTTTGAGGAAAATGGTGTCCCCCCTAATTATCACATTAATAACAATGTACAAAGCACTCAATCAATCGTGATGGACTTGGGCATCCAGGTTGACAGCAACCGGACTTTTGACCACCATGTTACCTCCGTTGTATGGAAGGCTTTCTACATGACCCACCTCATAAGTAAAGGTATTTCATCCAGGAACAAGGAGGTTATAACATCCCTGAACTCCTCCCTTATCAGACCCATTATCAAGCACAATGCCCCCTTCAGCATGTACCTTGCCACGCACATGCAGCAGTTGGAAAGACCACAGAGGTTCCTGACCAGGAATATCCAGGGTCTCAAACACCAATCCTATACAGATAGGCTAAAAGCCCTGCCCCTCTACTCAGTCTCATACAGACTGTTCAGAGGTGACCTGTGTCTGGCATACAAGGCCATCTCAGATTCAGCCTCGATGGAGTTGTTGCATATCCGTAAGTCAAACTCCACTTGCACAACCCACACACAAGGTCTCAACCTGGTCTGTGACATTAATATAACTTGTTGGCAGGACAGATTTATGCCCCAATGACTTCCCCTTCTGTGAAATAGACTTCCTCTCCATGTCAAGCAGAGTACCTCACTAGCCCTCTTTAAGAGGGACCTGGACAACTGGATGGGAAACAGAAAATATACCCCTGGGATCCCACCTGTGTCCCTGTTAGACAGGGGAAAACAGGTGCTGACTTTGTGGGAACATGGGTGAAATTCTTGGCTAGGCTTATAAGGGCCTCTATGCCAATAGCCGAGTATCGTCCTATGAACCTATGAACCTATGGCAAAAATTAGGAGGTGTAGCACGCAGAAGGATAAAAGCACTCCCATCAAACTAAACAAAGAAATCAGAGGACAAAGAAAGTGTACCAAAGCCAAATTTGAGGTAAGTTTGGCCTCCCAGGCCAAGGACAACCACAAAGCATTCTTTAGTTATGTCCTCAACCTCAGAGGCAATACTCAGTTGTGTGCAGAGCTCATTGTAAATGGAGCCACCTATACTGAGTCCTAAAGCAGATCAGCAAGTACAGCAGGTGCAACGGCCAAAACAATAAATATCAAAATGAAGGCCCGCACTCAAGCGTGAAATGTCCTTTTATTCAAGAATAGCAAACTGCCTTCTTCTGTGGGAACAATACATATACCATGATAAATGCAGAATATAAACACACACAAAAAGAATCTGATTGGTTCTTTCACAAATGTTCATTTAAAGCAGGGCTAAATAATCCACCTAGTTTAATGATCCAACTTTTTTCTTTTCTGTTAAGTAAATTATGCATTGCTGCCTTATTTATTTTATCATCTTGGATTTTATCAATAATAATACATTTGAATGCAGCTGTAGGGTGTATGAGTGAATGTTTGAATCGGTTTGGGTCTTATATTCATGCCTTTTTGGCAGTATCAGGATAGTGCTTTGCTATTCTTGAATAAAAGGATATTCCACACTTGAGTTCTGGCCTTTCTTAATTTTGAGATTTATTGTTTTGGCCGTTGCACCTGCCGTACTTGCGGATCTGCTTTAAGACTGAGTGACTGTGTTTCGTTCCGCTGTTGGCGTTTGTGTGTGGAACCGCAAGTTACTTCTGTTATTGCACCATCTTGTTGAAGTTTGTGGTTGGTTTTTCCATTATCCTGTTTATTATCTTCTTTAGGATTACGTGACTGTGTATCTGTAGCGAACAACACGGAGGGTATGTATTACAGTCAGGAGCGGCCTTAGGTCAACTGGTGCCCTAAGCAAAAGGGCTCCATGGCGCCCCCTACCACACCACCCGGTGCCCATATCCTGGTCTATCTACACCAACTAGATACTGGAAAACTCCCCCTGCTAGAGTGGTGCCCTAGGCAGCCGCCTAGTTGGCCTATGCCTAAGGCCGGCTATGATTACAGTCAGCTTTCAGTTGGCGGTTTCCACATGGAACAACTGTGATTGTTTTTGCCTTTCTTTAGTTGTCATGGTATTGGTTCACTTATTTACAGAACACTGAACACTTTTTGGAAGCTTTTTCAGCTTGTATATGATTTTTCTTTTTTGGATTATTTTGACTGGGAATCTGTAGGCGAGCAACACCGAGCATCACGGAGGGCATGCATCACAGCTAGGTTTCTGTTGGCATTTTTATTATTTGTTATGACTGTGATCAAAAATGTTTTTGCCTTTCTGCTGTGATATTGAGTTGCTTATTCACAGAGACAGTAAAGCCATTAGGGGTCTGTTTGAGTTATGAACGGGCTCTTTATATACAGGCTATGTGCTTGCTTTATGTGTTTGATTCAAGTTTGCATTTTGCAATGGCAGATACTCAGATAATGGATACAATTAAGTGGGTCATGATCATCTGTTGATCTGTGTGGATGGTTTTCTTTATTTCTAAGTGTTTAGAAATTATCTTTTGAACAATCTCTGTATGGTTTGAGAACTTGGACTTTGAACTGCTGTTTTGGGCCCAGCACGGCAGTTGAGTTGGAATTTTGGGAATGGTGCTTTGTTGGCTTACTCGTATTATTTAAGATACTGTGTATTAATTGGCCATTGTGTTACAACCTTACATTGCTGATTGAGGCTGTATTTTGCAAAATATATGTCAGGGAATTTAGATAACGGATACAACTAAGTAGGTTACGATTATCTGTTGGACAGTTTTCTTTATTTCTAGGTGTTTGAAGATTATTTTTTAGACTATTTTTGTATGATTTGTGAATTTGGATTCTGAACTGTTTTCGACACAGCATGGTGGTCTAGTTGTAACTTTGAGAATGGTGTTTTGTTGGTTTACCCGTATTACGGAAGGAACTGTGTATTAACTGGCCATTGTGTTACAATGTTATACTGTTGATTGGGCCGCAGCACGATACTGATTGAGAAATATGGGACTATCATTTTGTTCTTTATAGTAGAACCAGTTATACATAGGTTCATAGGTTCATAGGTTGGTACTAGGCTGGAACTGTGTATTAACTGGCCATTGTGTTACAATGTTATACTGTTGATTGGGCCACAGCACGATACTGACTGAGAAATATGGGACTATCATTTTGTTCTTTATAGTAGAACCAGTTATACATTGGTTCATAGGTTGGTACTAGGCTATCAGCACTAGGGCCTATGCAAGCCTAGCCATAACAATTCCCTGGATATTTCTTCCCACAATATTTAGTTCTCCAGGCCCCTTTCTAGCAGGGTGACTGACATGATCCCTGGGGAGAATTTCCTATCTCCCATCCAATCATCAAGGTTCCTTTTGAAGAGGGCCAAAGAGCCGCTTGCTTGATATGTATGGGCAGTCTATTCCAGAGTATGGGGAGTCTCTGGGTCAGGAACCTATCCCTCCAGCATGTTTTGTTCATTGTGATGACAAGGTTTAGATCCCTGGAGCGTGTGGCTCTGAGGGATTGGGATTTCTTTAAGTGGAGCATGTCTAACAGCTCAGGGTTTGACATGGCCTTGTATGTTAAGCAGAGATCACCACTGAGTAGACGATATGCCACACAGTATAGCTGGAGTTTATTTAGACGGTCAGTATATGGCATCTGCTTTAGGCCTGTGATTCTTTTAGTGAGGTATTTCTGTGGCTTTTCAAGCTGTTGCAGATGTCTTGTGAGGTACATACCAAACGGGGCATTATACTCTATAATGGGTCTAATGAGGGATGAGTACAGTGGGACAATGACCTCCTTTTTTCTGGATGAAAAGCCCTTAGTGATGAGGTGTGCCACATAGAAGGATTTCTTGACTGTTGTGGCAATGTGGTTATCGAAAGTGAGACCACTGTCCACCTGTGTCCCTAAGTTTCTCATCACACTTTCGATGTTTAGTGTCCTGCCACCTATGTGGTAATTCATGGGTACATGTTTTTTTCCAAAGGGGATAACTATACATTTCTTGGTATTAAGCTTGAGCCCATGGCTCCGGCACCAGGCATCTGTTTCTGTAAGGCCCTTTTGTAGAATATCCACATCATTTGGGGATTCAATAATGGCTCCCAGTTTGCAGTCATCTGCAAACTTTGTTAGCCAGAGTCCCTTAGTGTTGGCCTGTACTTCAGAGAAGTAGATGCCAAACAAGAGTGGTCCCAGGACTGAACCTTGAGGTACTCCACTTGTCACTTTTCTGGAGCTGGATTTGGAGTCGGCTACTTTTACTGTCTGGGTTCTGTCAGTAAGCCAGTTAGCAACCCATCGAGTGACGTAGGGATTTATGCCCAGCTTAGTAAGTTTATCTATGATTCCAGAGTGGGGGATGGTGTCAAAGGCCTTGGCGAGGTCCAGATAGGCTGTGTGGACTGCCTTACCCTCGTCCACAACTCTGGAGACTGATTCAAAGAAGTCAATCAGATTCAGGAGACAAGATCGGCCCTTCACAAACTCAAACTGGGTGGGGTCTAGTGTTTGAAGGTTGCCAATGTCTTTGTTTATAAGTTCCATGATAATGTGTTCCATGCCCTTGCAAATCAGGCTTGTCAGACTGATGGGACGGTAGTTCCCGGGATCCAAGGTGGATCCTCCCTTGTGGAGTGGGATAACTGTAGCTGTACGCCACTCAGTGGGCATGAAGCCAGAGGTGAGGCTAAGATTAAACATGACACTTAGATGAAGTGCCAGTTCATTTTGTAGTTCATGTAGTACACAGCCTGGGATGTCATCTGGTCCCATGGATGCTGTATTCTTAGCTTTGGAGAGTGCGGTTTCTACCTGTGTGGCCGTGATTATCGGAATTTGGCAATCTTTTGGTATTGAGATGGGCTCTTTAGGGGGTGAGAGTGGGGTAAAGTTGGCACTAAATCGATCTGCCAGGATATTGGCAATATCCTTGGGATCAGTATATTTAATGTCATTCTGTTGTAACTCAGAGCAGATCTGAGCATTGCCATTTAGATTCTTGACATAACTATAGAATGCCTTGTGGTTGTCTTTGGAATCTTTGGCAATTTTATTTTTGTAACTATCTTTTGAGGATTTTATGAGGGATCTCAGCTTCTTACTGAGGCTGGTGAGGGAGTTTTTTGCATCCTGGGATTTTCCTCTTTTTTGCAACAGTTTCTTCTTTCTGTTGTATAGTTTGTTTATAGCAGGGGACCACCAGATTGGCTTCCTTTTTTTGGAGAAGAGCAATGTATTTGAGTGACTGTTCATAAATTATATGTCATTTATTTATGGGCAAAAATCATAAGAATCACAGACACTTTGACATTTAGTAATTTCTTTAAGTTTTTGTCTTATTTCTCATTTAGATTGATGGTATAGGACCTTCAGGTCACATTTTTCACGTACTAGTGCTTACTGACTTTTGTGAGGTTATTTTTTCTCTTTCTAAGTGGGGAAGAACAGTTCAAATAATTTAAGTAACATAAAATGGATCTGTTAATGATCTTGCAGGGATTGCCAGCAGATAAAGATGATTTAAAGGCTTTTGAGCTGGATAGGAATATGGGTGATATCAGTGGGGTGGTGGAGATCGACTCCCATACTAGTTGTAACCAGCTGTTTGACAAATTAACTAAATCCATGAAAAATCTTAGAACAAATGTATGGCATCTCAAATCATTTAAAGCCTACACAATGAAAGGGATTATACCTTGAGGATTAAGAGTAAAAATACAACCTTTAGTCGGTGCATCTGATGATACTTTATTACAGGAATGGGGTACTGTGTAGCAGGATGTATCTATGAGGTTTGTAGAAATCTTAACCTCTTATGAACGTATGATTGCTCAAACAGTTATTGAAATTAAGGCCATTTGCGATGATGTCAAATTGTATGAAAGTCGACCCTTTTACACTGTAGGTTTTCAAAAACTGACTGAAGAGCTTATAAGCCTAGGGAAGCATCTTAAGCAGAAAAAGATTCACAAGTTCAGCAGAGATTTAGGTGACTATAACAGAGAGAAACCTTTTGAAATTAGTAGAAGTACCAAGGATGTTAAGTTTGCCAATCAGAGTGTCTCAAATTCAACATATAAAAGGAAAAGACATAAATCTATACTTAAGAAAACTAGGGGTAGTGCAAGTGAAAATTCAGGGGATGACTCTTCATCTATAACAGATGTGGACAGTGAACATACACAAATGTCACCAGTGCCCAAGAGGAGGAATGTTATTACCCCTTTAGGGCTTACAGGCATAGAGGTGGAAAGAAACATAAACACAGCAGTCAATGTAGACACACTATTGTAGATGTTAATTTCACAGTAAAGGAACCATGTTATGTACATAACATCTCATCAGTGTCTCTGAGTGATAACAGAATGCAATTGCTTAACAAAGGTCTCAATTTTGTTCCTGCTTTTTTTGTTCCTGAAGATAGTATTGTGAATGATGTTACGTCTTTCTGTAGATTATTGCATTTGAAATTATTTTTTGAGGGGGATAATGTCTCTCAGAAATCTACTGACTTCAGGTACCACAAGTCTTCCTTTATGCCCCCAATGAATAAATATGTTCCAGTATTTCAGGATTGCCTACTGAAAGACTTGCATTTTAATAAAGGTGAATTTAGGGCACCAAAACATAATTTGTCCTGTAATGAACAGCAGGCCCTTATTAATCTTCAGCAAAATAAAAAAAAAAACATTAGTTATTTTGCCAGCAGATAAGGGTGGGGCTATTGTTGTTATGGAAACCTTTCTCTCTAAAGCAATGAGACAATTATCGGATGGTATGTTTTATATTAAGATGCCCTTACATCTGACAGCATGATTTAAACAGGATATTGATGCTTTTCTAAAATTGGCTAGTGAAGAGGGCATTATTATTCGATCAGATTTTTATCATCTGACTGTATCTGATCCTCATCAACAGTATCTTTATTACCTAAGATCCACAAGGATCCCACAAGACCACCAGGTAGACCTATTGTATTGGGGAGAGGGTCACTTATGGAGTCACTGTCAATATACCTAATCAGATACCTTAAACCATTATTGAAATGTGTGAGATTTAGATTACAGGACACAGCCACATTTTTGAAGATTGTTTCAGAAATACAGATGGAAGAAGGTTGATTAATGTGTACATTGGACGTAACTGCCTTATATACGAATATACCTCATTGGGCAAGGCTTATGGCATTAGAATATTGGCTCAGTTATGCTTCTCTTTACCCGCCAGGATTTAACACATTTCTACTATGTCTAGCGGAACATATATTATCAAAAAATGTCTTTCACTTTAATGGTGAATGTTATTGGCAGGTAAAGGGTACTGCAATGGGAGCATCTTTTTCTCCCATTTATGCAGACCTATTTATGGGATACCTGGAAACACAAATGATATATGACATCACTCACAATTTGTATTTGCCAGAAATTGACATCTGGCACAGATACCTTGATGAATGTTGGATGATATAGAAAGCAGATGTTTCATATTTGGAGGAATTTGTGGGTTATCTTAATGATAAGAAATGGGGCATACATTTCACGGTCCATTATCATTATCAAGAACTTAATTTTTTGGATGTGACGCTATCTAGAAATATAGATCATGCCGTAAGTAGTAATATTTATCATAAATATCCTGAATACAATTCGCTTTTGCATGCTTCCAGTTTTCATCCTTACCATATTATTAAAAACTTTCCTAAATCACAATTTTTACATGTCAGGAGAATTTGTTCTACTGAACAAAATTTTGAACATCATAAACAAGACTTACTTAATAGATTTATTTCTAGAGGATATGATTGTAGGAATGTAGCTACTGTTAGTGAATGGACTTCTAAACAAGATAGACATAAATTATTGGAATATCAGGAGAGGTTGGTTAATAATGTTTTTTTTTCAAAACAGGTTTATTGTTTTAACATATAAGATAAATATCATAACAATTTTATACAAGTAATTAAAAATAGGTATTATTATAACATTCAACAAAACAACTAAAGTATTTACAAAGACATCCACTACAATCAGATCAATTAATTAAACTAAAATACCATGCTATTGAAATTAAAATTTTTTAACAAATTTTGTAAATTATCCCATACAATATAATAAGATGTTTTTCTATTTGTTAAGTTGGTTAATAATCTGTTATCAGATTCACTACTACATTTGATCGGAATACTGGACATCTAAGACAAATAATTGATAAAAATTGGGATATATTACGGATGAATGGGAAATTATCAGAAATTCTTACCATGAGATGTATGTTTTCATACCACAGGGGCAAAACATTGGGATCCTATTTTAGTCACTATAAACACACAGCAAATTCATTGACTTATCAAATTACACTGACTGGTAGTAAACTGGTAGGGTTTTACCCTTGTGAGCAGTGTTCATTTTGCAGGTATGTTTTAAAATCCAAACACTTTTCCAGCAAAAACACTCCTCTAGTACATGTGTTAAACATTTTCAGTAATTGTAGCTCAGATTGGGTTATCTATCTGGCTACTTGCTCTTGTGTGGCATTCTATATTGGACAAATATCATGTACTTTAAGAATACAGATATCTGAATATTTAAGTGATATTAGGAACAAAAGGCAGTCTAATGCCTTATTCAAATATTCACTTAAACACCCCTACAGCTGCATTTAAATTTATTATTATTGATAAAATCCAAGGAGATAAAATAAATAAGGCAGCAATGCATAATTTACTTAACAGAAAAGAAAAACATTGAATCATTAAACTAGGTGGATTATTTAGCCCTGGTTTAAATGAACATTTGTGAAAGAACCAATCAGGTGGTTCTTGTGTGTATTTATATTTTACATTTATTATGGTATATGTATTGTTCCCACTGAGGAAGGCAGGTTGCTGCCGAAACCGGTTTGGGTCTTATATTCATGCCTTTTTGGCAGTATCAGGATGGTGCTTTGCTATTTTTGAATAAAAGGATATTCCAAACTTGAGTACTGGCCTTTTTTCATTTTGCCACCTATACCGAGCCAGAAGATATAGCAAACCTTCTAGCTGAAAAATTCAGCTCCAACTTTACTCCTCTCTCCCCCTCAATCTTCCCTCAGGAAATATCATCAAATATAACTCCTCCTACTATCAATAGGGAACAGGTCCTTAATGTTCTCTCTCTAAGATCAAGAACACTGCATCAATGGGCCCAGACAATATCCCAGGATGCCTTCTAAATAGCACAAAACATGACCTATCAGGGCCTCTGGAATTACTATTTAACTGTCACCTCCAAACAGGCTTCATATCTCATGAATGGAGAAAGGCAGCAGTCATCTCTCTGCACAAAGATGGGCCATCTACAGACCCTGGAAACTAAAGACCCATAAGTCTCACTAGTCTTATATGTAAAGTCATGGAAAGAATTATCATGGAGATGATCAACAGAGATATAGTAAACCTCCAGACACTGGATCCAACCCGGTTTGGTTTTGTCAAGGGCAGATCATGCCTACTCAACCTGGTGGACTTCTTTGTGAGGGTCACCAAAGCAATGGATGAGGGCAAAATCTTTTACACTGCCTACCTTGACCTGGCCAAGGCATTTGACACAATACCCCACTCTGGCATTGTTGACAAACTCAAGAGGTTAGGTACAAACCCGTATGTCACCTGGTGGATAGCCAACTAGCTGACAGACAGGACCCAGGAAGTTAGAACTGGGGAGTCCACCTCTACAAAGAGGCCAATCACAAGTGGAGTCCCTCAGCGATCAGTCCTTGGACCACTCCTTTTTGGCATTTACTTCTCAGAAGGCAAAGCCAATGTCAGTGGTCCCTGACTGACTAAATTTGCAGATGATTGCAAATTAGGACCTGTCATTGAATCTCACACTGACATAAATGTTCTCCAAGAGGGGCTGATACAGACAAATAACTGGTGTCAGAGCCATGGACTAAAACTAAATGCCAAGAAATGCATACTAGTATCCTTTGGGAAGTCATCTATCCCTGGTAACTATCATATTGACAACACACCCCTTACAGTTGACCCAGTAGTCTGGGACTTAGGGACACACATAGATGGTAATCTAGCCTTTGATCATCATGTTTCTACAGTGGTGAGGAAATCATTCTATGTTGTACAACTTATAAACAAAAGTATGGCATCTAAGTCCAAGGAAGTCATTGTTCCACTATCTTCGGCATTCATCAGACCTGTCATTGAGTACACTGTCCCCTTTGGTTTGTAACTAGTCAGGAATATCCAACAAATGGAATGTCCACAGAGGTTCCTCACTAAAAGAATACAGGACTTAAGTAAAGTGTCCTATGCAGACTGCCTCAGGGCTCTTTCCCTGTATTTTGTCTCCTACAGGCTTTTGAGGGGAGATTTCTGCCTGGCATACAGGGCATTGTCAGACCCCACTCTGGTGGACCTTCTGCATAACCACAAAACAAATAGTAGCAAAATTACCCATTCTAAAGACTTAAACCTTGCCTGTGATAGAAATAGGACCTACTTGAGAGATAGGTATGTATCCCAGAGACTACCCCATCTTTGAAACAGGCTCCCCATCCATATGAAACAGAGTTCCTCCCTAAGCAATTCAAGTACAACATGGGCAATTGGATGGGAAACCAGAAATAATTCATCCCTGGTTTGGCACCTATGTCTCTAATGGACACAGGCAACCTGTAATTGGTTCATCTCCCAGGCCCATGCTTACACTTATCAAGGGTATCAGAACTTGTCAGAGATTTGGGATGCATGGCTAGGCTTAAAAAGGCCCTTGTGGTTGTTAGCCTATTAAACACATATGAACCTATGAGATATCTCTGCAAAATAATATCCCAGATAAAAAGCCAGAGAACAGCAGAATGCAACCTAACATCCCAGCAATTTCAGGAAATTGCCTCAAGACATGAATCTATAAAAGATGAGATGGAGTAGAAATTGGTGCACAATGCAGATGGAAACAAAGTCTCTCATATACCACCTCCATTAAACACTAGAAGCAAAGCTATAATAAGGAATTGCACACCACGGCTGGAGACAACATGAAAGGACAGTGCTGCAGAAATTGTCTTGGTATCCAGACTCCACTACTCAGGGAAAGAACAGGCAAGAAATGGTGTGGGAATTGGGATGAGGGAGAAGCTTCAGAAGACAGGGAGGGATGCCATCAGAATTAGTGATAGATTCATAGCAATCAGACACCAGTGTAATGACAGAGCAGTATTCATAATCTCAGCCAGTGCCCCATAGCAGGGCTGTGATAGTGAGGAAAAGAGTGCATTCAGATAACAGTTGCAGGACCTACCAGATAAAGCAGGACAACATGAATTGGTGTCGATAATGGTATGGGTGACTTGAATCCACATATCGGGACAGACAGAATAAAGCAGAATATGAGGACTGCCTGGGTCTACATGGGTGGTGCAACAGGAGTAAAGAAGGAAAGGCCATTGTAGACCTCTCTCTGGCAAATGGCTTGAGAATAGCCAACACATGATTCAAAAAGAGAGACAGTCACAAGATCACACACAAAAGTGGGCAACATGCAAATTAGGTAGACTTTCTTCTAGTAAGGAATGGGTACTGGAATAGAATCAGCGATTGTAAAGCCATCCACAGTGAAACAGTCGCCCCACAGCATAAACCATTGGTTGTCATAATCAGCTGCAAGCAGTAGTCAAAGAAGGGTCTAAGGTCAACAAAGACTAGGCTTGTAAATGCCCTCGGGCAGATAGCCTAGTATGAACCTATGAACCTATGAACTAGTCTGAAGTCTTGGAAGTTGACTGGAGCAAAAGCAAAAGAGTGGAAAAAGAATGGCCATGACTCAAAATAGCATGAGGGAGGACTACAGAACAGATATGTAGCTGAACCAGGTATATAATAATGAACATATGGAACTACAGAACAGATATGTAGCTGAACCAGGTATATAATAATGAACATATGGAACTACAGAACAGATATGTAGCTGAACCAGGTATATAATAATGAACATATGGAACTACAGAACAGATATGTAGCTGAACCAGGTATGTAATAATGAACATATGGAACTACAGAACAGATATGTAGCTGAACCAGGTATATAATAATGAACATATGGAACTACAGAACAGATATGTAGCTGAACCAGGTATGTAATAATGAACATATGGAACTACAGAACAGATATGTAGCTGAACCAGGTATATAATAATGAACATATGGAACTACAGAACAGATATGTAGCTGAACCAGGTATATAATAATGAACATATGGAACTACAGAACAGATATGTAGCTGAACCAGGTATGTAATAATGAACATATGGAACTACAGAACAGATATGTAGCTGAACCAGGTATATAATAATGAACATATGGAACTACAGAACAGATATGTAGCTGAACCAGGTATATAATAATGAACATATGGAACTACAGAACAGATATGTAGCTGAACCAGGTATATAATAATGAACATATGGAACTACAGAACAGATATGTAGCTGAACCAGGTATATAATAATGAACATATGGAACTACAGAACAGATATGTAGCTGAACCAGGTATATAATAATGAACATATGGAACTACAGAACAGATATGTAGCTGAACCAGGTATATAATAATGAACATATGGAACTACAGAACAGATATGTAGCTGAACCAGGTATATAATAATGAACATATGGAACTACAGAATAGATATGTAGCTGAACCAGGTATATAATAATGAACATATGGAACTACAGAACAGATATGTAGCTGAACCAGGTATATAATAATGAACATATGGAACTACAGAACAGATATATAGCTGAACCAGGTATGTAATAATGAACATATGGAACTACAGAACAGATATGTAGCTGAACCAGGTATGCAATAATGTACATATGGAACTACAGAACAGATATGTAGCTGAACCAGGTATGTAATAATGAACATATGGAACTACAGAACAGATATGTAGCTGAACCAGGTATATAATAATGAACATATGGAACTACATATGTAGCTGAACCAGGTATGTAATAATGAACATATGGAACTACAGAACAGATATGTAGCTGAACCTGGTATGCAATAATGTACATATGGAACTACAGAACAGATATGTAGCTGAACCAGGTATGTAATAATGTACAAATGGAACTACAGAACAGATATGTAGCTGAACCAGGTATGTAATAATGTACATATGGAGCTACAGAACAGATATGTAGCTGAACCAGGTATGTAATAATGTACATATGGAACTACAGAATAGATATGTAGCTGAACCAGGTATTTATAATGTACATATGGAACTACAGAACACATATGTATCTGAACCAAGTATGTAATAATGTACATATGGAACTACAGAACAGATATGTAGCTGAACCAGGTATGCAATAATGAATATATGGAAAACGGGTAGTGCTATGCAAAAGTTCAGGAAGTTATCAAAAGAAAGAAGTGCAGCAAAAAGTTTGAGATAGAAAAGAAGGACCTGGTTAAGACGGAATATCAAATGGGTAACAAAGAGACTAAGCAGTAGTCACAATAGCACTCAATGGTTCTGTACCAGTTTATGGAAAGTGACTCAGCAGATGACACAAAGAAACTCTATTAATTTGCAAGACAAAAACAGAAAGATGTCATTCAAAAGGGATACCTGCAACAATCTGTTCTCAAGTCCACAGAACATCAAAGCAGATGGAAGGAGACTTTCCAGCAACTTCTGAATGAAGAATACACCACATAAGCTATCGTGTCTCAGACACAGCCTGCCCCGAAATAGTAAAAAAAGCTCACCCTAGAAGAAGTAAGAACGGCACTAAGGAAAAAAGTCCAGGAAAGCAGCAGGCTCAGATGAGGTCACGGCAGATATGATCAAGAGGTTGGGTGACTTAGGGGAGAGAAATGGCATAAGGGGGTACTCACATCTGTATGGAGAGAAAGGTGTATCCCAGATGACTGGAGAATAAACATTTTAGTGCAACGTGTTCAAAAACAAAGGGGACCTTCACAACTGTGGGTAGTATAGATGTATTAGACTGCTGGCACACTGCATGAAAGCACTTGAGAGGGTAACTGACACATGAATATACAGAGCAATAGAAAAGATGGGAGATCAGCACTTTGTATTTAGACAAGGATGCAACACAACTGACCTAACATTTGTAATGAAACAGGTAGATGAGAAGAAGAAAGATTAGGAAGGAGTCCAACTGAGCATTCCTAGACTTGGAGAAAGTATATGACAAGGTGCCAAGAAAGCTGATTTGGGCAGGCCTGTGCTGGTTCAGTTTCAGAAACATTGGTAAAATTTATGCAAGCTATGTACAATGATCTAATGATGAAAGCACAAACAGTATTTTGTGTCAGTGAGGTCTTTTAGTGGGAGTGGATATGCATCATGTTTCAACACTGATCCCACTGCTGTTCATATTGGTGATGGACTAAATTAGCAAATGGTTAGAGGGAACAGATTAACAAAACTGCTGTATGTAGGCAATATGGCATTACAGGCAGATTCTGTGCAATGACTTCAACAAATGATAGGGGAACGGAATGCAAAACTGAGATGAAACTAAGTAGGGAGAAGACCGCTGTGATGTCAGAAAATGGGGGAAATCAGATGAAGCAGAAACATGAGACAGAAGGGAAAACAGCGGAACAGGGTAACAGCTTCAAGTATCTGACAGGGATGATTGACAAGAAGGAAGGCTGAATGAGGAGGCCGAAACTTGAATGAGAGGGACTGATGCCAATTAATACAGAATGTCAGGGTTATTGTGCAGCAGAAGAATGCCGAAGTACCTGAAAAAGTAAGGTGTGCAAAACAGTGGTGTGACACGCACACACACACACACACACACACACACACACACACACACACACACACACACACACACAGACACACAGACACACACACACACACACACATGCACACACACATGCACACACACACACACACACGCACACACACACACACACACACACACACACACACACACACACACACACACACACACACACACACACACACACACACACACACACACACACACACACACACACACACACACACACACACACACACACACACACAGACACACACACACACACACACACACACACACACACACACACACACACACAGACACACACACAGACACACACACACACACACACACACACACACACACACACACACACACACACACACACACACACACACACACACACACACACACACACATACACACACACACACACACACACACACACACACACACACACGCACACACACACACACACACACACACACACACACACACACACACACACACACACACACACACACACACACACACACACACACACACACACACACACACACACACACACACACACACACACACACACAGACACACACACACACACACACACACACACACACACACACACACACACACACACACACACACACACACACACACACACACACACACACACACACACACACACACACACACACACACACACACACACACAGACACACACACACACACACACACACACACACACAGACACACACACACACACACACACACACACACAGACACACCACACACACACACACACACAGACACAGACATACACACAGACGCACACACACACACACACACACACACACACACACACACACACACACACACACACACACACACACACACAGACACACACACCACGCACACACACACACACACACACACACACACACACACACACAGACACCACACACACACACACACACACACATACACACACACACACACACACACACACACACACACACACACACACACACACACACACACACACACACACACTCACCTAAACACACACACACACACACACACACACACACACACACACACACACACACACACACACACACACACACACACACACACTCACCTAAACACACACACTCACCTAAACACACACACACACACACACACACACACTCACCTAAACACACACACACTCACATACTCCCCAAACTTGTGAATTCGCTCTCACACAGTGTATTACTTCAATATTTTCCAGATCTGCAGGAAATATTATACTTCTATACTCTTAATAGCTCTGCGCAGTGATGCACATACCTTTGATAATCCCATTGCTGGGAACTGGAACAAAAGGGATCAAACAGTAGAACTTAAAGGCCATGTGCCACATGTGCTCATAATCTGAGGTCTAAAATATTTTAAAACTGAAATAATGACAATGTAAAACAGAAAAATAAATATATTTGAATCAATCTGTGTTGCTTCAGGTTTTAGAGCTAGACAGAACCAATATTATACACAGTAAGGCTTTCTATAGTACCAGAGGAGCTGAGAAATGACAGCATAGAAACACAAAGCCTAGCCATTAATTTGTGAAAAACAAATCTAAAATAACATTTATTTTATAAATCAAATCTATTATAAGGAAGGGCTACTCATTATCCCATATATTATTGGAATTAGGGTGTGTCTTTATGAAAACGAATGACTAAAACAATGTTAAAACACTAGGAAAATGTGAAGTATTCATTTCTGAGTTTGAAAGATTAGGCTGAATATTCTGATACAGATCTGCAGATTCCTAAGTATATATCTTAGGAAATGATGGTCATGTGGCCCCTTGTTCTAAATCTTAAAAGAAGGAGATTTGCAATTTGTTTTTACAACAGTATCAACATTTCATAGAACAGATACACAGTACTCACTAAAACAAGTGAAGTTCAAATTTATTTCAAATGATCATTTGCAGAGTGTCTTAAATCAAGCCTTTTCTATTTTAAGTAAAGTAAATTAGAATAAGTGTTCCTTCCTTTCAGGAAATGCCATGAGTGCAGATACTGATTTTTAACAGGAAGACTCTTTCATTCTCTATTTTACTTGGTACTGCAGTTGCAGTTCCAGTAATATATTGGTATTGATAACATAACTTTAGTGACAGATATTGGGACCAAGTGCTGAAGTGAGCGCCCTGCTAGCTAGTTGTAGCAAAGGAGTCACAGAGCAGCAGCACTGGAGAAACCGTGCAATGGCATAAAAAACAAAGCTTGCAGTTTTGGCATGTTTGACATGAACTGTTTAATCATGCTTGGAGAAGGTGTCCATATGTTGTTGAAAGACGGTAGCAATACTTCAGGGGGGAAAACTGCCATGCTGATCAGATTAGTTCTGGGCAGTGCACTGATTTAAAGGTCTCAAACATGACATTGAGTGTTGAGTGAAAAAAACTGCATTTAGTTCTTCCAAAAACATGCTGTCATCTTGGAATGCATTCTTACAGAACATGGAAAGTGGGAAAGTGCTAGTGAGACTATAAAGGAATGTGATCCATTGATGAATCACAGAAGCATTTCAAAGTAACATGCAAAGGTGTAATGACATAGAAACCTGATGACTTCACCATGCTCTTTAGCCAACCATGTGGAAATGTAAAATAATGGCGATATGTTAAAGGTTTAAGAATTACTGAGTATGGGATTTAAATGAGTGCTAAGCAGCACATAGCAGTGACAGGCTAAAGCTGGAAATTGACAACAGTAAAAATAACATAATATGAAAATGGCATTTGCTATAAATATAGTGTTTCCAATATAATGAACAACACTGATTCCAATAATAAGACATTTACACCACGCCTGGCACTCATATCCACTATGGACAAAGGTAGTTTATAAATGCCTGTCTCTTGATGTCCTGTCCTGATGCATGACATCATTATTCTTTCAGGAAAACTTGGCTAGACTTAGAAAGCCCTGAGGTCATTAGCTTGGCAATAGTATATGATTCTAAAATAATTTGTGTAGGACTGTGAGTAAAACAGTTACAAAGAGAGACCCGTGGTGTAATGTTAAAAGAGAATGTATAGCAAAGACAAGACAGTGCTTGTTGGAAACTATCAGGTAACATGGCAATAGGGCCACTGATCTCAGGACTGTGCTATGGATTATAACGATTTATCATACCTATGCCATGTTGGAGATGCTAAAGGTGGTATTATGGAACATTTACTACATACCTTGAAATGCTTTTTGTATCTTTTTCATGAATCTGAGAGCATAAACATTTCCCACATTCAGAAGACCTGTTATAAAGTATTTGCTTTCTGATGTTCTTTGTAAGCACTCACCTCTACAGTTTCATGGAACTTTGCCTTCTTTGGGTGAACAACTTGTTCTACAGAAAAGGTCAATGAATTCAGCTGTCATGTTAA
>NC_056742.1:462955505-463080505 GCF_019279795.1 Protopterus annectens | reverse complement strand
AAGTGGGACAAAGGCCCAAAAATAGTGACAATTTTTAAATATTGCTCTTACAAACTTAGAAAATTGATAGAGTAACAGGTTTTGCATTAGCATAGATTTTTTGAAGGTTATAAAGTCAGAAACTCAAATGTCTGCCATTATTTTCTAACATCAGTCTGTAACGACTTATCACTAATTTGCCAGAAAACCATAAGTATATGAAAAACAGACCACAAATATGAGGCAAAAGTCTGAACATTCTCTGAAAATCTGTGCAGTTGAGAGGTATGAAAGGAATAAAAATAAAAAAAAACTAGAACCACCTAAGAATCATAAGCTAAGTGACTTCACTGAAAGCCTGACTGGGTAGGATAAAAAAAGAGACTGCTGGTACTTGTAGTACATTTTCCTGCTAGCTATGGACAACAAAAGGCTTAGCATACAACAGATTAATCAGGCAGGTTAGTAATGCTAGGCAGTGCTTTCACATCGGTTCATTTCTGAGGTCTGTGAAGTAGGTTGCTTCCCCTTCCATTCCTAGATGATCCTGTAGCCCACAGGTGTTGGATTTTAATAATAAACTACATTCCTATATTTTGGCTCTATCTTCGTTGGACTTCTACAACGTATCGGGTGCGTGTTCCTAGCGTGTTTTTGATTGCCGCCATCTCCATATTGGTTTATCCACAGACAATGGGGCTGTGTGAAGATGCACACCTTTGGTTACCCAATAATGTCAAGCAGTAGTGTTGTTATCATCAGATACAATAACACTTCACTAGAACAGGTAATCGTTATGCTTTGTAAAATTACAAGTTAATGGAAAAGGATGTTAACAGCTCAGTTATCATAAATTCACTGGCCGTACTCAGAGTGCAGTCAGTCTTAAAATGGCAATACTATACAACTATTTGGAATTATATGTAATGTTATTTATTTATGTATGTATTTCTTTTTATTTATTGACATTTGATTACAGGGAAAATTCAACTAGGTAGGATGCCATTTTCAGTAGATGCCTAGGGAGAAAAGCTCCAAAGTATTACAAAAATTTTAAGAACAATAGTTTTATACTTTTTAAAAGTAATACAAAAACAAACCTATTTTTTATATAATTTTACCAAATTAGACCTAACACAAAAACATTGCTTAAGGATATATACAAGTTATATGACAATGATTTACTAGTTAGAGAAATTTTAGCCAGTTTATAGTGAAATCAAAGGTAAGTTAGTATAATACAAACAGGAATTGCACTACACAGTGACAGAAAAGAAGACATGGTATACTTAGAGAGAGAAAGATGGGGGAAAATTTCATAGACGTAAGGAAGTGAGTGAAGAAGGTATAGTAAGGAGATATAAGGTATAAAAGGTTATTTGTTCAAATTTAAGGATATAGTTTATCCTGGTGTTGAGCAAGAACAGAGCTAGCTTTTGGCTAGGAAGTCTTTCAGAATGGTTTTGTAGGATAGGAAGGAACGTATTCTGTCTGTGTGAGAAATGAAAAGAACTATATATATAACAAGGTATTTACCTGAATTTCCTTTTATTGTTTTTTTAATTTGTCTTTGTTGCTACTCCAGCTCATGCTAAACTTTGCCTACAGGCAGACTAGCTTAATGGTTTCAAGAAGTCAAACAATTTGGGTGGGTTAAACTTTGTCATTTAAAAAAATGTATTCTAGGGCTGAGCAGCTGAAAATAAGTAAAGTGACCACTATACGTGATAAAATAACTTGTTTGCAATCAAACATTTTTCGCTGAGCATAGTGAATACTACAGGTCTGTTAGCATAGTTTTCTGACTGAAATGGTATTCTTGTTTTGATTTTATTATGAAGATCCCACTTCTGACACCATGTCATTATGCACATCAATGGTTAGAGGAATCATGCTAATGACATAGTACCACAAATCTTCTGTAAATTGTGCATAGGTGGTTTTCATGGGAATGAATATATAATAGCATTCCCCTTAGCATGACAAGTTCTTTGTTGTTTTAGCAGGCATAGTCATAGAACACATACACACATATCAAGCTGTATTATAATGATTCTCGGGTCTATATTAGAATCTCAAAAGGACTAAATGGCAGACATTCAAGGGGGTCTTTTGGGATCGCAGTACAGTACAGAGAGTGGTATAGTTGCCCTTTCCTCACTGTGGTGCGATCTTGGAGTTGGAAATATAATTAGCAGGGGGTGTGGGGGACACAGCCCCCCACAGTAAGGGGTTCGATGTTTTCTGTTTTCACTCATATGAGCGCTTGCGGTTTAGTCCTTTCAAGATTCTAATATAGACCCATGATTCCCTACTGTAAGGACCATATATTAATATTTTAGTGCTGTTTGTGAGCAGATTTATGTTGTGTTTTTTCATTAAACATTTTTAATTAATATTTATTGGTATTTGTTGGTGGGGCAGATCTCTAATCCTACTAGACTATTTTCAGGCTCTGCTGAAGGATACATGAAATTTCCATACCAAATCAAAAATAACACATAGCAGTTATAGTGGAATGTTGTCTTTTGCCAGGCAGAATATACATTTTTAAACAGTTAGAGATACTCACTCCATAGTCATAGTATATATCAGTAACATTTTCAGACAGAGTATACAGTTTTAAGCAGTTAGCATCACAGAATAATGCACATATAGAATTAATGTCGGGCAAGAGGACTTTTGTGTAGATTTACCCATTTTAGCAGTGCATTGATGACGTGTATATCAAAACAGGTAGAAGTTTAAAAGCACTGTCTGAAACCAAAATGGGGCATTTCACAAATAAACTTCTGACCTGCCACTCATCAGAGCTGTTCTTCTCCTCTGAGACCATTTCTTATTTGGTCACAAGGTCACAGTGGGTGACTTACCACTAACAGCAATGGACAGTGTGGACATTACCCAGCTGTTCCACATAATACCCAGGTGGGCACACTGGACACAGAGACCATTTTTAGTGGTGAACTGGGAAGTGACCTGCTAAAGGTTAGATATTAGGCAAAGGAGTGTTGACAGAATCAAACCTTGTATCCCGGGAAATATAGCTCATAGCCTTAACTCTCTACACTAACTTCCAGAAGCAACATACATGAGCAAAACCATTTTATGAATATTTCTGCCTCATTACTCATCTATACAGAGTGGCTGTCATTAGCATTATATGCTAATTACGTATGTATGTATTTATTCATTGATTGATTGATTACATTTGCTTACTGAGATAGCCTACTTGGCAATAAAATTACCTCTTGTCATTGGAGGCCTGAGAAGAAAAGCTCCAAAACATTACAGAGAAAAAAATAAAGTCATTTTTCAATTGCTATATAAAGTGCATACATTTTGAAATACAGAAATGATGTACATTGAACATTTTGCTGAACTTACAGCCTTGTATATGCTTTGATATTATTCTGGTCCTGTATAAGTGCATTATGAAGGACATAGAACTCTGTTCATGCTTAGGTGAGACTGTCAAAGATGAGATTCATCTTCTGTTTTCCTTCTCTGTTTTTCTACTGCATGCAAAATTAGGTGAGTGTGAACAGTAGTGCGTGTAAAAACACCAGAGCACATAGCGAAAAGGGAGATAGTGTGAAAACAGGGATTAGAGTAGTAAGGATCACAAGGAGTAGAGCAAAATGGAGAACTGGGAGACTAGTTACAGAATTCAGAAGCGTAGAAGTGCAGATTGGAGAGCCAAAAAAGGCCTTTCCTTGTAGAAACAGAGGTAATGGGGTATGTATTAGCCAAGTGTAGATCAGGATTATAGCAGGTATTCATGAGGCATTGCTTTGGGTTGACGTTGAAAGATTTAGTATCGTCAGTTTGAGTAATCATGGAATGGAGTTCCATATTTTAGACAAATAAGGAAAATGCAGGAATGCACCTGCAGAATTGTTAGCTTTTGTTATTGCTAGTAGTGATTTATGGAATAATTGAAAAGCTCTGATTGGTGTGTTGGGTTGGAGGAGTTGACTTAGACTAGGGGAATGTTCTGGTTTATTTATTAAGCTTATAAAGGCAGTATGGCAATTCTGTTCAATATGGTTGCTTTAGAGCAAGGCACAGGTGGGCTTTATAAGGTAGGTTTGAGGCAAATTTTGCTATTTTGCTATAACATTGTTTGAGGAGACTAATTTGGGCTAGTTGTAAATTTATAAATATGGGAGATGTGTTGAGAAGCATTGGGATTAAGAAAGTTGTGGTATTGTATTTCCTTGCATTGCTTGTTAGGAATGGTTAGGCCCTATAAAGAGTGACCAGAATCTGAAATTTTCTCTTGTTTCTGTTGTGGTCAAATTACATGTCTTCTTCAATGATGATTCCTAAATATCTAGTGTAATATGCTGGTTTATTTTTGGTGTTATTTGACGAGCTTACAGCAAAGGAATTTTTTTCAGGGGATAGGCATTTGGGGATAAATAGGATGAGTTTGGATATTTTGTTGTTGAGGTAATTGTGAATTTGACTGACATGACTCAATTGATACCATTTGAAGCTATTTTAGATTTTTCACTGAACTGGTGAAGGTTGAGTTATATGCATACTGGATTATGCTTTGTGTTTACTACTTAGGTGTACGTCATTTACACGTGTTGAAAAGGAAGGAGCAGAATGGATCTTTGGGGGACCCCCCAAGGATATGGGGAGTTGACAGAAGCTGTGGTTTTGCCTTTTGACAGCCAGTTCCCTGATGGATAAGTAGCTGCCAAACCAGGAGAGAGTCAGTCTGTATAATAATTTATTGTGGATGACCATTTAGAAAAGTCAAGAAATATTACAGACACTAAGTTGCTTGTGTTCTTGTTTTGATTAATGGATATGATAAAGTTGAGGAGGGCTGTGGTGGTACCAAGGTGGGGCAGAACCCACATTGTTTATGTGATAGCAAGTAATTTTCTTGGATATAACTAAGTAACTGAGTTTAGATACATTGTTCATACAGTTTTGATAAAGGAGATAGGATAGCAATGGGTCTGTAGTTTGACAGTTCTGAAGAGTCGCTGCATTTGTGCTGGGGTGGTATGTAAGACTTTTTCCTCGTGGGAGAAAGTCTTCTTTGAAGGATTGATTTATTAGATTAGGAATTGGATATACTACCACACTGCCATGACTTTGAGATATTCTACTGGTAGTTTGCTAGGGGCAACTGTAGGAGTTTGACATTTACTTTTTTATGGTGGATGTTACTACAGAATTGAATGAGAGGGAATTATGGCATTGTGCAATATCATTAGGAAGAGGACTGATAGCTGAAGGTTGAGTTTTATAGGAGAGAGGCAAATGGGTATTGGATTGGGAGGCGATGATTTTGTAATGAGTGTTTACTGAGGGAGTTGGTTGAATAATGCAGCCAGGACTGAGTAGCTGGTTAACTGATAACCAGACACATTTAGGTTGTAATAATAATTAGCTTACAGCTTTGTATAATAGGATTTTTTTTGTCAGATTTGCTTTTGGATTATAAGCATCTACACTAAGTGTACGCTGTTCTCAGTGAACAGACAGCACAAGGAAAACTCACACCTTCTTCCTCCTAATTTTAGTTTTCCTACTGATTTTCTTGCAGCTTTAAATACTGAGGGGGATTCATAAAGGTTACCAAAAAGTGTAGACTACAGGTTCATAGGTTCATAGTTTATTACTAAGCTAACCGTCCTTGTGAGCCATTTTAAGCCTAGCCAGTTATGCCTTGTGAGACTCAAACCCTGCACCTTGGGTTTGTAAGACAAACACCTTAGCCATTAAGCCACCCTCCCAACCCTTAATATAACACTTAATATAATCTTTCTAAGTGATTAGAAAACACCAAAAATGTGGTAGAGGTGTTCTTGAACACAGACCACGTACACTTAGTATAGCTGTTATTGAATCTGTTGATCTATTTTGGTACTGTTTCTAAAGGATTTGTATTTTTGTAGATAGTTCTCAGTTTTGTTGTGATTCCAGATTTTCCAGGCTTTAGCCCTCAGCTTTATAAGTTGCTTAGTTTGTTTGGATAGCCAGGCATCTGGATTTGCTATGAATAGTTTCGCTCTAATTGGAGAGTACCTGGTATATTTTGAAACAAAAACTGTGAGGCAGCTTTATCCAGCTAAAATGTGTGTACAATGTTCCATTTAACCGATGTGAGTTCAGAGATAAAGCTGTCTTCTAGGTAAGAAGACAGATTGTACACCTGGCTTGAGCAATTATGATTCTATATGCTGCTTTTGTCTTTTATGGTAAAGGTGAGGAGGTGATCACGTAAGCTGCCAGAAAGGAAGCCAGAAGAGATCATCTTGTTTGATGTATTAGTGAGTATCCAATCTAATCTAGATTTCTTGTCACTACATTTCTTATACTTAGCTGGGGAGGAGATCAGCAGAGTAAAACCATAATGGATTATAATGTTGATTATAGGGTTACTGCCAATAGTTGTCCACTTGATGTTTAGATCAACCATAGCTATGGTTTCTTGCATAATATTTACTGAGGCCCAAGCAAGGAAGGTACCTGAGATACATGGGTCACTCTGTACATCAGATCAGTGCAGCTGAGGACAATGATCTTGAATGCCTGGACACTTTAATGATATGTTGGGGACACATAACCTAAAAACAAAGAAAGAAAACCAGATTGTTAGTCTTGGAGGGCATATCATGCATGTAGAGGATGAAGGAGATTCTATACCAAATTTGGAAGAAGTGAGATATGAAAGGTTTTAGCAGTCATGTCAATGATGCTTCATTTGACTGGACAAAGACGATCATACTGGATCTGTTTAAGAAATGCTTGTGAAATAAATGACAGTAGGATTCCTTATAAGCTGTTAGACTGACAGGTGGACAAAGCGATGTCTGGGTCAAAACAATTAAATGACACAGACTAGTGAAATATATTACTATGAAATGAGATGTGGCTGTTTAAAAAGTTATGAATACAATTTGGATCTTGCATATTCATAAGGACATTTCCCTCATTATTGCATTCATTGTGTTATACAGAACATAGTAGCAGGATTTTTTCAGTCTTTTTGAATATATATCTATACATCTATCTATCTATCTATCTATATATATATATATATATATATATATATATATATATATATATATATATATATACATATATGTGTTTGTGTGTGTCTATATATATATATATATATATATATATATATATATATATATATATATATATATATATAATGTAACATTGTAAGATTTAATGTTTATTTGTATAATTTAAATGCAAAAATATAAGGAATTTGGGCATCAATTTATACAAAAAGGGATAAAGATGACATAAATGGAGGCAGAATACATGCTTGTGTACGCGAGTGTGTGTGCATGTGTGCGTGTCTGTGTGTGTGTGTGTGTGTGTGTGTGTGTGTATATATGTATATGTATATGTATATATATATATATATATATATATATATATATATATATATATATATATATATATATATATATATATATATATATGTAAACATGTTTATAAAAGAGAGGATTGATTTGGGGCACTAGGGGGAGTTTTCAGCACTACATTGTCATAGGGCAATGCATTGGGCATTGCTGACTGCTGAGTGAGGGTTTTTAGAAAGAGAGGACAGTAGGAAGTATCACATCACATTCATAATAAAGGGACGATGGTGAACAGAAATAAGAAAACAGGATGAAGAGGGTGCTTTCATATGAAAAATAATTAGTGGATGGTTTGAGGAATGGGTAGCAAATGGGATTTAATTGAAAAGCATTATATCCAACTTTAACCCTTGATGAACTGCATGCTAATCAGGCCAAGTATATATAATTGTTTAACGACATGCTCTCCTAAACATTAAAAAGTAATCAGCTTGGTGCTAAGATGGCAAACATATAGCATCATAGTTTGATGATGGAAGTGCTGTACTAAAGAGTTACAGAAATC
Source organism: Protopterus annectens (assembly GCF_019279795.1). Taxonomy (NCBI): domain Eukaryota; kingdom Metazoa; phylum Chordata; order Ceratodontiformes; family Protopteridae; genus Protopterus; species Protopterus annectens. Next base: position 463,072,612 of record NC_056742.1, on the reverse strand, counting down.
CTTAAATGGAATTAGATTGAATTATGTTTCATTATTATACCTTGTTAAGGGATTGTACATATTATAAATATACTGATTATAATTATATAACAGCAATAAAAAAGTTCAAAAATATTTAGGTGAAGAAATATTTGGCAAGTAGAAGGTCCGTGGAATGCACTGCCAGAAGGAATGATTCAAGACAAACAGGCAAATAGGTTTAACAGATCATGAAACACAATAAGAAGAGGGTGGAAGGAGACGCTCTATCGACTTGCTGCAAAACCAGGCAAATAAATAGACCCTATCCTCCAATTATTAGACTAGTCATATATTTGTAATTCAGTTCTTTGTTATACATGCAACTTGCTGCTGGGACTAATTGCTTTATTTTCACCACCAGCTTTTTTTAAGATGGGAAGAGCTGTGTGAAACTCAGATGCATAAAGGGAAAGTGAGGTAAACTAGAAGAAACTTTATGCAGATAGTGGAACTGCTTGAGAGAAGTTAGCTGGAGATTATTTTCAAAGGTGTAAAATCATTTAATATATGACAAATGGCCCAGGAAGAGAAGCTGGCAGAGAATGGATTCAATCACACTGACACAGAAAAGACAAATACCTATGAGTGCTAATAACATGGACAAGTAAAATGTACTCTCGTGTCAGACACAGTGGCAAAAATTAAACAGATGCTGTTATTAAGTTTCACAAAGATATGTGTAACTGACAAATAGAGCCTTGCCCAGATTTAGTAAACAAACTTTATACATAAAACTCACTGCAGTTTCATGCACTGGTTTTCCCTTAGGTAAAGTATATAAGGTCCTTGAAGATACTGAGCAAAATGTATAATCAAGCATAATTTTACAAAAATACATAGCTAAGAGCAATCTCTACTACTCAGTGTTTCAGTTTAATAATAAACTCAAACCCTCTAAGTGTTTTTTTTTTCAGACAAAAAGGCAAAAATAAAATGACTGTTCACTTATTAATGCTTTTATTTTTGGTGACCAGGTAATCTGTCACAGTACCTGTCATCCTTTTCCTCGAGAGACCAAGGGACAATTCCACAAATCAGACAATTGCTTGTTAACATCAGGTTAAGCTGTATTGTATGAAAGGGTATTACATATGTAAGCTTTTAATTATCAACAGATAACAGAGTAGGAATGGAGGGGAAACAACTTATAACTAGCTGTGCTCCACTGTCAGCCATGTACTTTAGGCAGAAAAATGCACCAAATAACATCTACCCCACTGAAGTTTTAGGAAGCAATAAGCAATTGTAACACTGTGTGGTTTCTACTGATCAAAAGGGTTCACATAATTTACATTTTTCAACATCGAGAGTATCCAGAGCTTTAGCACTACATAAATTCTTCTGATATGGAATCATGTTTCTTCGTGCTTGTGTGGTAACAAGCTCCATCCTTAGAGGCCTGAAGGGAGAAGAAGGATGTTATATAGGGAGCAACGGCTCTCTCCATTTACATATATGAATACAGGGAGCAACGACACTCTCCATTTACATACATGAATACAGGCAGCAACGGAACTCTCCATTTACATACATGAATACAGGGAGCAACGACGCTCTCCATTTACATACATGAATACAGGGAGCAATGACACTCTCCATTCACATGCAAGAATACAGGGATTAACGTCTCTCTCCATTTACATACATGAATACAGAGAGCAACAAAACTCTCCATTTACATACATGAATACAGAGAGCAACAAAACTCTCCATTTACATACATGAATACAGGGAGCAATGGCGATCTCCATTTACATACATGAATACAGGGAGCAACGACGCTCTCCATTTACATACATGAATACAGGGAGCAACGACGCTCTCCATTTACATACATGAATACAGGCAGCAATGGCTCTCTCCATTTACATACATGAATACAGGGAGCAACGACGCTCTCCATTTACATACAAGAATAATGAGATCAACGGCTCTCTCCATTTACATACATGAATACAGGGAGCAATAGCGCTCTCTATTTATTTACATAAATACAGGGAACAACGGTGGTCTCCATTTCCATACATGAACTTTCAGGTGTCTTACTACAATTTAGAAATGATGATAAATGTTTGAGCACTTGGACAGTGAGTGAGGGGATTACAAGCAGGATATGTACTAAATTAAATAATACTTCACTGTTTCTGACAAACGTATTGAAGGACTAGTTTTTTGCTTGGCTGAGTATAACTTATCCTTGTGTAACTAAAAGTTTGTATTTTATGAAATGTTCTTTCCAACTGTTTCTGTTCTTGAACATCATTTTAACAGCTAATCCCTTGTCATCTTGAATTATGGATAGCTTTCCTGCACCCATGGAATAACTCAATTACTGAGTAGAATAATAACTGAATATATAAATTGAAGTAACGTAATCTACGGTTACTCACAGGTTTCCTTCCTGTGTGGCAGCTGTCACTGTTTTACTTTGTCGGTGCTATTTACCTCCGAGCCTGTGCAGAGATGCCCCCGATTGTGTACTTCCTCTTCATCATATGCTGGATTCCATTGCTGTGAGATATTAAATGAGGGTGGGCTTGTATAGTTGTAAGTATCCCTGGACAGCAGGATGAATGGTCTGCCAGTACTCATCTGTTACCAATGTCATAGCAAAGGTCAGGTTGGAGCAGCAGTAAGCCTTTCCTCTTGGGAGACAATGGACCATAAAGGTTACAGCCATCCACTACCACAACATTTGCAAAAATTGCAACTATCCCTATTTCTGGCCCACAGTGATGAATATAACATGGCAGAGAAATACCAGTGTCATTTGTCAAGACAGTTGCCTGTTTTATGAGCTTATTTTTAACAATGTATTATCTATAAACTGATAGTAATTCTTTCCTGAAACACCCTTGGAGCAATAGTCTGCTTAAATGATTTACACAGACATCCACAGTATGCAAATAAAAAAAGGAGACGCGCAACACAATTATATCATGATGTTATAGCTTTAGTTCCCTTTGCTAACCTGCAGAATACATTATTAATTCTTGTCGCATGGTTACAGAAATGAATGCGAGATCGTTTTTTGCCTGTGCTGCTTGCACGGTCCCAAACTGTCCAAGCACCAGTTTTTCACATTACACTAAGACATTGGAAACCTCACATATGCAAATGAAGAAGGCTACTGCATGAGGGAGGATATAGGCTACATGGGCAAATAGGTGCTTGAGATGGCCATGGGTAATGTTGTAGTGCTGACAATTGATGTGTCATTTCACGTTTTTTGACTTGATGGTCAAATGATCAGTATTGCTATAGATCTCCACTTATAGGAGGCAAATTGCTTCAGCTGTACGGAATAGTTACAGTATCTGTTTTGTCCCCTACAGAGTCTGTAGCTGAAGAACATTTGCAAAAAGTAGGCTCCACTTAATCACATGCTTTTTAATAATGTAGCCTCCTTCTCCATCTGGCCTCCAAAGATGGTGCTTGCTACCAGACTTGTGAGAGGCCATAATGTTTTTCCAATGAAAATGAAACTGTAGAAATGACGTGGGTTGTTACATATGAGCATTGACATGTGTTGTTACATATGAGCATTGACATGTGTTGGTTATGAGCATTGACGTGTGTTTTACATATGAGCATTGACATGTGTTGTTAGACATGAGCATTGACGTGTGTTTTACATATGAGGATTGACATGTGTTGTTAGACATGAGCATTGACTTGTGTTTTACATATGAGCATTGACGTGTGTTGTTAGTCATGATCATGACAGCAAGTGAGCATTGACATCTTGTTACATATGAGCATTGACGTGTTGTTACATTTGAGCATTGCCGTGCATTGTTACATATCAGCAATGACGTATGTTATTACATATGAGCATTGACATGTGTTGTTACATATGATCATGACAGCAAGATTCAGAGTATGCCAGTTAAGGCTTATTCGCTTCATTTTTATCTGTGGCATATTGCTGTCATATTATTGTTACCCTGAGATCAGAAATATCCCACAATGATTTATCTTTATAATATACTGCAGACTTCCAAAGGCAATGACTGGAGGATCGGGTTAACTGTGAGTATTTTCTCAGCTCTATAGTAAAGTGCTTATTGCTTGGAGACAGTCTGATATATCTATCTGTATACAGAAATATTGATCCACAAACCACTGAATATCAAACATCGAAAACACATTACATCGAACCACAAAAGGTTCAAAAACAAATGAAACAGACACTTTGCAGAGGTGAAAGCCCTCCTGCACCCACCACACCCCCTGCTAATTATATATACTTATACCTAACTCTGAGATCGCAGGCCACTATATCGTGATCTGTATGATAAAATGCCTGCACTGTTTGAACAACTGATTTGTGAACAGCTGTGCTGACTTTCCCCACTGTCAGTGAAAACACTCATCAATGAAAGACTCTGCTCCTATGTGTATATATATATATATATATATATATATATATATATTATACACACACACATTTTATATATATATATATATATATATATATATATATGTGTGTGTGTGTATATCTACATATATATATGTGTGTATCTATATATATATATATATATATATATATATATATATATATATACATATATATGAGGGAGAGAGAGAGTGAGACAGAGAGATCTGGCTTCACAGCACTGTTCCTAATTATTTTTTAATAACATTTGGAGTAATTTCTTTTTTCTTTGTTTCTTTATCACCGAACCAGATGCTCTGTACCAGTTAGTACTCTGTTTTAATTTTGGAAACAAATTAACTCAAAAAAATGAGCTGCTTCTTTTTAATTTCTTCTTGGTGTTTAATACAAAATGAATTGTGCCATATCTGTTTAAATAAAATGTACTGATAATGCATAAGGGAAGAGGAGAACATTGTTCTGTTATACAAAACTAATGAGTGAAACTTTTTGCATTTCGTTTTTGCTTTAAAAGGACTGTACAAACTAAATGAGCAATAAAAGTCCATGAAATTTCCATTCACAATATTACCAGCTGTACACCTGGATCATCAGAAAGTCAAATGATTATGCGGCAAATAATCATATACTTGGGTGTTACATTGACAGCCTAAGGTGGAGCTATCAGATTCCCAGTGAAACTACCTTCTTGGCATTGTGAAGGCTCTGAATGTTCGTTTGACAAATGGAGTTTGAGACAGCTCTCCTATTGGCACCCAGACTAGTTGTATTGGCTTGCCTGCATGGTAAGAAACCAGGTTGGGACCAGAAGCTACCATTCTCTGCACCTGCATGAAAAACGAAGATTCCTAGCAAGGCTTCCTTCCTCAAAGACTCACTATCCTCAAGATGAGTAGATCTTGAAATTTTACAAACTATGATATCTCAAAGTAAAGTTATAATGAACATTAATTTCAAAAAAGGACCGGCTTAGACCTTTTGCCCCAGGAGAAATGACATCATGCATAAGTTATGACTCCAAAGGGGGCCTTGAACTTTTCCCCAGGTGAAAACATCTATTTTCATCTAGAACCCCACCAAATAATTTATAAATCCATCAACTATGATTTGTTAAACACTGCATTTCACTTAGTTAATTGTCTATAATCTATTTTATAAACCAGCACTAAAATGTATGACTTACTAATCTCCTTTGGATGTGGCTGAAATATATTGCTGTTTCCTTTCCAGTAATGCATTGGCTTCTTTCCATGATAGTCCCTGATATCTGGGTTGGCATCTGTGGAAAATAGTGATCAGAAAATATAAATGATAGTTTCTGCTTGTTGCCTTGCATTTATGATCTTTTTTATACTGCAGTAGTTAAAAACAGTCCATAATTATCATTCCCTCCAAACTGATTATTTATCAGGTCTGATCTCCTTATACATACATAAAATCTAAGTATATATTTTTGAGGCATGAAAAAATCTAGGCAAATATACCAGCAGCAGCAGTGAAAACAATGGAGCCACCATTAAAGCCAAGTTAACTCATTCCACCCTATAGCACCTTTTGTACACTATCGGTTAACACCCATAGCTCCTTATAGCATCCAGAACTTTCTTGGATCTGACTTTTTAACTAAGTAACTTACCCACATAGAATAGACAGGATTAGAAAGTGCAAGGAATTATTAATAAAATGACACTAAGATTGTTAATTTAGGATGTCCCAGAGTAGAAAAGCCAAGATTATATTATGCTTTTTAAGTTGATTTTTCAAAAATGCTCTGGAATACAAGGATGTGTGTAGATTATAAGAGGTGAGACATTCCACACCACATAGGTGCTAATGTGTTAAACGATATAGAAAAAGTTTAAGATCATAACCTTAACTGTAAAAGGTTACTTAATTGTGAATGAAACAGCCATTTACATGTGATAGAAGGTCTTTCTTTTGGCTTTTCCCGGTTAGGGGTCACCACAGCGGAACTCAGGTCCGTGAAGTTGTATAAACCAAAGACGTGCAGCCGAAGATTGCAGACTCTGAAAAACTGAACAAATTACACGTGCAATATTTACTATGGTTTTTATACAAATTACACGTGCAGTATTTACTATGGTTTTTATACAGATTACACGTGCAGTATTTACTGTGGTTTTTATACAAATTACAAGTGCAGTATTTACTATGGTTTTTATACAAATTACACGTGCAATATTTACTATGGTTTTCATACAAACTACATGTGCAGTATTCACTATGGTTTTTATACAAATTAAACGTGCAATATTTACTATGGTTTTTATACAAATTACACGTGCAATATTCACTATGGTTTTAATATAAATTACACGTGCAATATTTACTATGGTTTTTATACAAATTACACGTGCGATATTCACTATGGTTTTTATGCAAATTATATGTGCAATATTCACTATGGTTTTTATACAAATTACACGTGCAATATTTACTATGGTTTGCATGACTACGCATTAGAGAAACTCACTCGCATACACTATAAAAATTCCTGATACAATCATAGGATCATAAAGGGCAAGTAAGTCTGAAGACTATGTGTGCCTTGCCAAATAACACCCATAAGATGTACACCCCATTTCCATGAGCACAAAACATTTCAAACCAGGAATGATCGTGTGAGTAGCATTCCAGCTGTTCAGATAAATCTCAAAGAAGCCAAGGCTGCCCCTCTGCTTACAGTGCAGTAGAAATGTGTTCCTGTGAAAGAGCAATCCCTAGATAATGACTCTATCTGTCCGATGTGTTTTATTTATACATTAAAGAAGTTGATGAAGCAACCCTTGATAATGACTCTATATGTACAATGTGTTTTATTTATACATTAAAAGAGGTCATGCAGCACCTCCTAAATTATGACTCTATACCTGTCCAATGTGTTTTATTTATACGTTAAAAAAGGTGATGCAGGAACCCCTAGATAATGAATCTATACCTGTCCAAAGTATTTTATTTATACGTTAAATCAGGTGATGCAGGAACCCCTAGATAATGACTCTATCCCTGTCCAATGTGTTTTAATTATATGTTAAAGGAGGTAATACAGCAACACCAAGATATAGACTCTATCCCTGTCTAATGTGTTTTATTTATATGTTAAAGGAGGTATTGCAGCTACACTCTAGATAATGAATCAATACCTGTCCGATGTGTTTTATTTATAAGTTAAAAGAGGTGATGCAGCACCCCCTAGATAATGACTCTATACCTCTCCAATGTGTTTTCTTTATATGTTCAAGCAGGTGATGCAGCAACCCTGGATAATGAATCTATACCTTTCCAATGTGTTTCATTTATATGTTAAAGGAGGTGATGCAACACCCCCTAGAAAATGAATCTATACCTGTCCTATGTATTTTATTTGTATGTTAAAGGAGGTGATGTAGTGACCCCTAGATAATGACCCTAAACCTGTCCAATGTGTTTTATTTATATTTTAAAGGAGGTGATGCAGCACCCCCTAGATAATGAAGCTATACCTGTTCAATGTGCTTTATTTTTATGTTAAAGGAGGTGATGCAGAACCCCCTAGATAATGAATCTATACCTGTCGATTCTGTTTAATTTATACGTTAAAGCAGGTGATGCAGCACCCCTAGATATTGAATCTATACCTGTCCTATGTTATTTATTTATACATCAAAGGAGGTGATGCAGAAACCCCTGGATAATGAATCTATACCAGTCCTATGTGTTTTATTTATATGTAAAGGAGATGATGCAGAAACCCCTGGATAATGAATGTATACCTATGCAACGTGTTTTATTTATATGTTAAAGGAAGTGATTCAGCAACCCCTAGATAATTAATCTATAGCTGTACAATGTTTTTTACTCGTACGTTAAAGGAGGTGATACAGCAACCTGTGGATAATGAGTCTATACCTGTCAAATGTGTTTTATTTATAAGTTAAAGGAGGTGATGCAGCACCCCTAGATAATGAATCTATACCTTTCCAATGTGTTTCATTTATATGTTAAAGGAGGTGATGTAGCGACCCCTAGATAATGACTCTATACCTGTCCAACTTGTTACATTTATACATTAAAGGAGGTGATGCATCACCCCCTGGATAAAGACTATGAGAGATGCAGCACCCCTTAATAATGAATCTATACCTGTCCAATGTGTTTATTTGATATGTTAAAGGAGGTGATGCAGCACTCCCTAGATAATGAATCTATACCTGTCCAATATGTTTTATGTATATGTTACAGCAGGTGATGCTGCAACCCCCTGGATAATGAATCTATATCTGTCCAATAATGTTTTTATTATACTTTAAAGGAGGTGATGCAGTAAACCCTAGATAGTAAATCTAAACCTGACCAATGTGTTTTATTTATATGTTAAAGGAGGTAATGCAGCACCCCCGAGATAATGACTCTATCTGTCTAATGTGTTTTATTTATACATTAAAGCAGGTGATGCAGCAACCCCTAGATAATGAATCTATACCTGTCCAATGTTTTTTACTTATATGTTAAAGGAGGTGATGCAACGCCTCCTAGATAGTAAATCTATATCTGTCCAATGTGCTTTATTTATACATTAAAGGAGGTGATGCAGCAACCCCTAGATAATGAATCTATACCTGTCCAATGTGTTTTATTTATACATTAAAGGAGGTGATGCAGCAACCCCTAGATAAGGAATCTATACCTGTCCAATGTGTTTTATTTATACATTAAAGGAGGTGATGCAGCAACTCCTAGATAATGACTCTGTCTGTCCAATGTGTTTTATTTATACATTAATGGAGGTAATTTAGCACCTCCTAGCTAATGAATCTATATCTGTCCAATGTGTTTTATTTATACGTTCCAGGAGGTGATGCGGCACCCACAAGATAATGAATCTATTCCTGTCCAAGGTTTTTTCTTTATATGTTAAAGGAGGTGATACAAAAACTCCTAGATAATGACTCTATACCTTTCCAATGTTTATTTATATGCTAAAGGAGGTGATGCAGCACCCCCTTAGATAATGAAGCTATACCTGTCCAATGAGTTTTATTTATACGTTAAAGGAGTCTATGCAGAGACCTCTAGATAATAACTCTATCTGTCCAATGAGTTTTATTATATATTAAAGGAGGTGATACAGCAACCCCTTAATAATGACTCTATACCTGTGCAATCTGTTTAATTTATATTTTAAAGGAGGTGATGCAGCTACCCCTTACATTATCAAGCTATACTACCTGTCTAATGTGTTTTATTTACACGTTAAAGAAGGTGATGCAGCACCACCTAGTTATTGAATGTATACCTGCACAATGTGTTTTATTTATATGTTAAAGGAGACGATGCAGCACCCCCTTGATAATGATTCTATACCTGTGCAATGTGTTTTATTTATACGTTAACGGAGGTGATGCAGCTCCCCCTAGATAATAAATCTATTCCTGTCCAAGGTATTTTATTTATATTTTAAAGGAGTTAATGCAGCAAACTCATGATAAAGACACTATATCTGTCCAATGTGTTTTATTTATACGTTAAAGGAGGTGATGCAGCTACCACCTAGACAATGACTCTTTCTGTCCAATGTGTTTTATTTATACGGTAAAGGTGATGCAAAAATCCCAAGATAATGAATATATACCTGTCCAATGTGTTTTATTTATATATTAAAAGAGGTGATGCAGCAGCCCCTGGATAATGAATCTATACCTGTCCAGTTTGTTTTATTTATAACTTAAAAGAGGTGATGCAGGAATCCTGGATAATGACACTATACCTGCCCAAAGTGTTTTATTTGTACATTAAAAGAAGTGATGCAGCAAACCCCTAGATAATGAATGTATACCTGTCCAATGCGTTCTATTTATACATTAAAGGAGGTGATGCAACATCCCCTAGATAATGAATCTATTCCTGTCCAGTTTGTTTTATTTTTATGTTAAAGGAGGTGATCCAGCAAACCCTGGATAAAAACGCTATATCTGCTCAATGCGTTTTATTTACACGTTAAAGGAGGTGATGCAGTAAACCCTGGATAATGATGCTATACCTGTCCAATGTGTTTTATTTATAAGTTAAACAGGAGATGCAGGAACCCCCTAGGTAATGAATCTATACCTTTCTAATGTTTTTTATTTAAACTTCAAAGGATGTGATGCAGCTACCCCCTAGATAATGAATCTCTACATGTCCAATGTGTTTTATTTATACGTCAAATGACATGATGCAGTGACCCCTGGATAATGTCTCTATCTTTCCAATGTGTTTTATTTATACGTTAAAGGAGGTGATGCAGCTACCACCTAGTTAATGACTTTATCTGTCCAATGTGTTTTATTTATACGTTAAAAGAGGTGATGCAGCACCCCCTAGATAATGAATCTATACCTGTTCAATGTGTTTTATTTACACTTTAAAGGAGGTGATGTAGCTACCCCTGGATAATGACTCTATACCTGTCCAATGTGCTTTATTTCTACATTAAAAAGGGTGAAGCAGCACCCCCTAAATAATGACTCTATCTGTCCAATGTGTTTTGTTTATACATTAAAGGAGGTGATGCGACAAACCCCTAGATAGTGAATGTAAAAATGTCTAATGTGTTTTATTTACACGTTAAAGAAAGTGATGTAGCACCCCTTACATAATGAAACTATACATGTTCAATGTGTTTTATTTATATGTTAAAGGAGATGATGCAGAACCCCCTAGATAATGAATCTATACCTGTCCAATTTGTTTTATTTATTTGTTAAAGGAGGTGATGCAGAACCCCCTAGATAATGAATCTATACCTGTCTAGTGTGTTTTATGTATACATTAAACCTAGATAATGATGCTATACCTGTCCAATGTGTTTTATTTATAAGTTAAAGCGAAGATGAAGGAAACCCCTAGATAATGAATCTATACATTTCCAATGTGTTTTAAGATAATGAATCTAAACCTGTTCAATGTGTTTTATTTATATGTTAAAAGAGGTGATGCAGCAAACCCCTAGACAATGAATCTATACCTGTCCAATGTGTATTACTTATACATTAAAGGAGGTGATGCAGAACCCCCTAGATAATGAATCTATAAATGTCCAATGTACTTTATTTATATGTTAAATGAGGTGATGCAGTACCCCCTAGATAATAAATGTATACCTGTCCTATCTTTTTTATTTATACATTAAAGGAGGTGATGCAGCAACCCCTAGATGATCAATCTATACCTGTCCATTGTGTTTTATCTATATATTAAAGAAGGAGATGCAGCAACCCCTGGATAATGACTCTATAACTGTCCAATGTGTTTTATTTGTACATTAAAGGAGGTGTTGCAGCAAACCTCTAGATAATGAATCTATCTGTCCAATGTGTTTTATTTATACGTTGAAGAAGGTGATGCAGCAACCCCTGGATAATGAATCTATACCTGTGCAATGTGTTTTATTTATACATTAAAGGAGGTGATGCAGCACCCACTAGGTAATACATGGGTACTTTTCCGTTATCGGGGCAACAGTCCTCACATTATGTAATTCTTATGTAAACACAATGGTCTTACATTCCCTCTGCAAAATGTGGAATGGTTACAACTTCAGTTTGGAAGGTGATGCTTAAAAAAAAAATTTTTGCTGCACAAGTCAGATTTATTTATGGAGACAGTTACATTCATAGCACCGAATGTGTGACAAGTCCTTTAAGTGTGGGTGGGAACACTGTGGAACTGTCGAAATTAAAAAAAACGTAATGAGGCACAGTCAAGACGTCTGCGAATAAAATACAGCATACTTCTTAACCTCGGAATGCTACAAATCAGAAAATAATGGGAGGACAAAGACCCAAAATAGAGAATTTAAATATTACCCTTACAAACGATTTTGAAGCGAAAATGAGAGATACTGTCTACTGCAGTGTAGACATTGCTTCAAAATTACCTTTCTCTCAGGAGCTTTGCCACACGACACTCACTAAACTAGTACATTCAGTAATAATAGATTTAAATTGCAGAGTTGAATTACTCTGTTTACCTTTCAGTGTTTGTACAAGTGTGTGTGTACATATAAATTACCGTGGCTGAGCATGTTTGTACATGATAAGAAAGAGTTAAATTCAACACTGACTGCATAATTAGTACTGTGCCGTTTTGTACAAATCACTTCCTTATACATTGTTTGCAATACCGGTACTGTCAAATAAACTGTCAGGGTAAAATGGTGCAATACAGTAGTAACTTCTTAAAGTAATGCCGATACTGATTTAGCGGTCCCTAGCCCATAGCAAACAGCCTTTCACATTAATTTTTCACAATGCATTTATCTTGGTATGAGAAAATTATATACAGATATAATAGAGAAGTATTCCTACTTGAAGCATTCCACATTTTGTAGAGGGAATGTAAAACAGTTGTATTTACATAAGAATTATGTAATGTGAGAACTGCTGCCCCGATAACGGAAAAGTACCAATAAATGTATAACTGTCCAGAGTGTTTTATTTATACATTAAAGGAGGTGATGCAGCAACCCCTAGATAATTCATATGTACCTGTCCAATGTGTTTTATTTATACGTTAATGGAGGTGATGCAGCACCCCCTAGATAATTAATCTATACCTGTCCAATGTGTTTTATTTATACATTAAAGGAGGTGATGCAGCAACCCCTAGATAATGAATCTATACCTGTCCAATGTGTTTTATTTATACATTAAAGGAGGTGATGCAGCACCCACTAAATAATGAAGCTATACCTGTCTAGTGTGTTTTTATACGTTAAAGGGAGTGATGCAGCAACCCCTAGATAATTATTCTATACCTGTTCAATGTGTTTTATTTATATGTTAAAGGAGGTGATGCAGCAACCCCTGGATAATGACACTATACCTGTCTAATGTGTTTTATTTATACATTAAAAGAGGTAATGCAACAACCCCTAGATAATGAATCAATACCTGTCCAGTTTGTTTTATTTATATGCTAAAGGAGGTGATGCAGGAAACCCTGGATAATGACGCTAAACCTGCCCAATGTGTTTTTTTGATACGTTATAAGGAGGTGATGCAGCAACCCCCTACATAATGAATCTATACCTGTCCAATGTGTTTTATTTATGAGTTAAAGCAGGAGATGAAGGAACCCTCTAGATAATGAATCTATACTTTTCCAATGTGTTTTATTTATACATCAAAGGAGGTGATGCAGCAACCCCCTAGATAATGAATCTTTACCTGTCCAACGTGTTTTACTTATACGTTAAAGGAGGTGATGCAGTGACCCCTGGATAATGACTCTATCTGTCCAATGTGTTTTATTTATATTTTAAAGGAGGTGATGTAGCACCTGCTGGATAATGACTCTATTCCTGTCAAATGTGTTTTATTTATACGTTAAAGGAAGTAATACAGCTACCGCCTAGATAATGACTCTATCTATCCAATGTGTTTTATTTACACATTAAAGGAGGTGATACTGCACCCCCTAGATAATGAATATATACTTGTCCTATGTGTTTTATTTATACATTAAAGAAGGTGTTGCAGCAAACCTCTGGATTATAAATCTATACCTGTGCAATATGTTTTCTTTATATATTAAAGGTGATGCAATACCCCCTAGATAATGATTCTATACCTGTGCAATGTGTTTTATTTATACGTTAAAGGAGGTGATGCAGCACCCCCTAGATAATGAATCTATACTTGTCCAATACATTTTATTTATACATTAAAGGAGGTGATGCAGAACACGCTAAATAATGTCTCTATACCTTTCCAATGTGTTTTCTTGATACATTAAAGGAGATGATGCAGCAAACCCATGGATAATGAATCTATACCTGTCCAATGTGCTTTATTTATACTTTAAAGGAGGTGATGCAGTAAGCCCATAGATAATGAATCTATACCTGTCCAATGTGTCTTATTTATACTTTAAAGGAGGTGATGAAGCGACCCCTAGACAATGACTCTGTACCTGTCCAATGTGTTTTATTTATACATTAATGGAGGTGATGCAACAACCCCTAGATAATGAATCTATACCTGTCCAATGTGTTTTATTTATACGTTAAAGGAGGTAATGCAGCAACCCCTGGATAATGACACTATACCAATCCAATGCGTTTTATTTATACATTAAAAAAGGTGATGCAGCAAACCCCTAGACAATGAATCTATACCTGTCCAATGTGTATTACTTATACGTTAAAGGAGGTGATGTAGCAAACCCCTAGATAATGCATCTGTAAATGTCTAATGTGTTTTATTTACACATTAATGGAGGTGATGCAGGACCCTCTAAATAATTAATCTATACCTGTCCAATGTGTTTTATTTATATGTTAAAGGAGGTGATGCAGCACTGCCTGTGTAATAAATGTATACCTGTCCAGAGTGTTTTATTTATCCATTAATGGAGGTGATGCAGGACCCCCTAGATAATTAATCTATACCTGTCCAATTTATTTTATTTATACATTAAAGGAGGTGATGAAGCACCCCCTAGATAATGAATCTATAACTGTCCTATGTGTTTTATTTATACATTAAAGGAGGTGATGCAGTACCCCCTAGATAATGAATCTATACCTGTCTAGTGTGTTTTATGTATATGTTAAAGGGAGCGATGCAGCAACCCCTAGATAATGATGCTATACCTGTCCAATGTGTTTTATTTATAAGTTAAAGCGAAGATGAAGGAACCCCCTAGATAATGAATCTATACCTTTCCAATGTGTTTTATTTATACGTCAAAGGAGGTGATGCAGCTACCCCCTAGATGATGAATCTAAACCTGTTCAATGTGTTTTATTTATACGTTAAAAGAGGTGATGCAGCAAACCCCTAGACAATGAATCTATACCTGTCCAATGTGTTTTATTTATACATTAAAGGAGGTGAGGTAGTGTTAGAAAAATATGCATTAATGTGTATGTTTAGTGCTTATTAGAAGCTAAAAGGTTTAACACATTTCATTCTATTTTATGTACAGCTTAATTCTGTATGAAATTATAAGATGCTTTTTCAAACTGCAGTATGCTTCTGAAATTGCAAGATGCTCTCTGACCTAGTATTTGCTAGCACAGCAAAATTCATGTTTATGCCTTTTGGAAATTTACTGAGAAGCAGGTTATTATCTGCTAGGTCAGGAATATGATTGAATAGTGAATGAATAGAACAATACTGTTTTCTATAATGTGATCGAATATAAACAATCAGCTCTGTTTGTGTTATGAGAACATGCACAGCTGCGGAAAAGAAAAGATACAGCAAACAAAGACTGCTTGAAGAAATGAACTATAATCTGTACTTGCTTTGTGCTCAAATTATCCATAGTACCTTGAATGGTAACATTGCATAGTGAGAAGTCATATCTGACCGGTGGTCATCAAGGCCATGTTGTTTTTCTTAGGAAATTTTTTTTTATAAACTTGATATGCCAGCAGAAAATCATGGACAAACAGCTGCTATGAAATAATATTGAAAGATCTTGTGATTTATTACGTCAGCTTAGTAGGCAATGCCTTGTAAGAAATGTATAAGAATAGCTTCACTTCCTGATTCTAGTTAGACAAACTCTGTATTAGCAAGTTTTTGTCTCCTTGCTGCAAGATTAAAGTGCCTTAACCTGAACCTGCCATGTGTTGATCATTTTGAAGTTATTTTTCCTTTGACAGATTGGTCCTTTGGACTGGAAACTCTCACTTCGCCTCAGGTCAGATGGGCCAGGTGGCATGAAACCATAAGGGGAAGAAACCACATCGGTTCTTCTGCTTTGAAAGACCTCCGACTGACTTGTCGTTCAAAAGAGGCCAGCCACTTTTCTGATCTGCGACTGGAGGACGAGTTAGCATACGAACCAGAGACGGTCAATCACGGAGGCTCAGGTAAGGTGAGATTTACCTTTTTTGTCTTTTAGATCAGGGACTTGATTTGAATCATCTGTCAGGAGATTTGTTTTGTACAAGTCAGGGGCAGAAAGATTGCAGTCTTGTCATAGATCAGGGAAACAGAATAGGTAAGACAGTTATTCTAGATAAACTGTGAAATATAAAATTGTGGTACCACGTGAAAATAAGAAGGGTTACGTAACATTTTTAACAGTCAGAACAATATGGGTAATAAGTGCACAAAAATTTCCCAAGACCCACCGCTAACCGAAGATGCAAAATATATGCAATTACAGAGTGCCGACAATGTTATATACTATACAAAATGGGTTAATAAATATGAATTTGATGGCAAATTAGAAAAATCCTTGCTTATTAAACTTATCAAACAGCTTAAAACTGACGCAAAAGGTCAGGTAAAAAAGCAACGTCAATTAGGCATTCCTCAGGCACACAGGTGGATTGAGGAAGCAAACCGTAGGGAACAAAAAAGTAATAATTCAAAAGCTATGTTTTTAGATAAAGAAGACAATAATTTAGTAATAGCATCAGCCCCTCCACCCCCTCTGCTTCCCGCACCAGAATATGAAGCAAGTGGACAACCTGGTCCACCTCTGCTATACCCGGCTGCCACTGCAAAGCCAAGACCGTATGTTAGAGATCCCATCGAGACTAGGTCTCGAACACATAACTTAAGAGGGGATACTGAGTTATATGAAATAAACAAAAATTCACGAGCTATGAGTGAAGAAGAGATATGTCCACTCATAGAAGTACCAAATCCACAGGCAGGACAGTACCCGACTCTCCTAGTATATAGACCATGGACACCGGAAGACATCTGGAAAGCCACAGAGGGAATTCCCCATCCAAAAGTTAATTTTAGAAAATTCTTAGAAGACTTACAGGGCATGAGGTTAATTTATCACTTAAATGGAGAAGAAGTAGAAAAAGTAGTTAGACAAATCGTAGGTCCAGACTGGCACATGATCAGTGGCAACTGGAATCCCCGTGATGCAGAACACAAGCCACTCCCACATAGCAACGCAGAACTGGATAACAGAATGATAGGTCTAACAGACCGAATCTCTGAGAAGTGGAAGCCTAGGGCAGACTAGACTTGCATTAATCAATGCATTCAACAGGAAGGTGAAACTGTTGACAGATATTATGCTAGATTATTAGAGTGTTTTAATAACCATTGTGGAATGCAGGTACCTGAAGACCAAACACATGATTTCCCATATGAGCAGCAACTAAAGAATGCATTTTTGAAAGGCAGTATTTTGCCTATAAGCAGCTTTATTACAAAGCACATGGTAGACCATCGTACGAGTAGATTACAGTCACTACTTGAATATGCTAGACATGCCGAAAGGCATTTTAATAGTAAAAAGAAAAAGAAAGCCCAAGTATTTTCCGTAGAAGATGGAGCAGAAGTTTATGTAGTACAGTCCGGAAAAAAGGGCAAGAAAAATGCCCAGGGAAACAAACAATGTGACAAATGATCAGAAGAGTTTGAAGACAGAAAGAAAAGGGGTGAATGTTTTAAGTGCGGAAAGAAAGGACATTTAGCAAGGGATTGCAAACAAAACAAGAAGGTAGCCATGGAAGATAAGGAGGGTGAAGACTGACTATATGATAGTCGAGAATCACTAGAAGGGAATAACCAAGAAAAGACAAATGCAAATGTGAAAGAGGGAGTAGAGAATGTGATAGAAGAAATAGAGGAAGTACAAGAAATCACAGATGGTGAAGAAAGTGAAATTTTGGACTTAGCCTTATTGAGCCTAGAGCTCTATTTAGCAGACACAAAACCGGAAGTTACACTTCTGGTAGAGGGGAGGGAAGTTAAATTCCTGTGTGACTCAGGGGCTTCACGGACCCAGATACATCCTTCCAAACTACCAGAAAATTCAGAATCACTTGATTACATATTAGTGAAAGCAGCTAATGGACAGCTGTATCAGGAGCCACTCTCCCATAACATAGCAATAACTGACCCTGTTTCAGGGATGACCCAGAAAAGCAAAATTGTTGTTTCTGCAAAATGCCCAGTAAACCTTTTGGGCAGAGATCTTATGCAGATATTTGGCATAGCAGTAGTTCTGACTATGCAGGGTATGGAAGCACAGCGACAAATGGATACTTTTGTGGTGGAACCGGAGGGTGAAACATTTTATTGGCACAGCCAGGACTTAGTCACGACTGGTCCAGGGGCAGTAACCGAAGAACTAATGAACATAGCTATCAGTAAGTCCCCCTCCCTTGACACTGATAAACAACATTTGTTGTACTGTACTCTGTATTATTGTAGCACACCAGGACCTGATAAGGAATATGAGCAAGAACTGTTTAAAAAACATGCAAACAGATTAGTATTACGTAATCTATACTGGGACACAGAAGGGAACAGTGTAGTTAGCTGTTCATTGCCCCAGGAATTCTTTACACTCTATAAATCGAATCGATTGCCACATGTTAGTTTAACAAGAATGTGAAATGGGTAGATCTAGGAGAAAAAGTCACAAAGTGGGAGAAACAGAGTTAGAATTGTCAGAACAGGGAATACAGAAACAGAACTTAAATTGGATAACACAGACTCACCCAGCTGTACACTTGCAGTCTAGCGAGGACAGCTGATTAGCACTCTTACTAGAAGAGGAAGAAAAAGCTTTACGGAGCATACCAGAAACTCTCTGGTCAACAGGAAAATCAGATGTAGGACTAATTCGTACAGCAGGACCAGTTACTATTATGCCAAAATCAGCATTTAGACCTCAAAAGAGACAGTATCCCTTAAGAAAGGATGCAGAAGTAGGAATCAAACCTATAATAGCAGCTTTACTTAAGGAAGGAGTACTGGTAGAATCTCCCGATTCTCCATGTAACACACCCTTATTTCCTGTCAGGAAAGCAAATGGAGAATGGCGTATGGTCCAAGATTTACAAGCTGTAAATGACGCAGTAATACCTAGATCACCATCGGTGCCAGATCCACACACCCTATTGAATGATTTGAAGCCTCAACAGAAGTATTTTTCTGTGGTAGATATTAGCAGTGCATTCTTTTCAATACCGATACACCCTGACAGCCAACATTGGTTTGCATTTACATTTCAGGGGAAAAGGTACACATATGAGACTACCACAGGGGTATTGTGAAAGTCCAACAATATTTGCACAAGAGATGGCAAGCAACTTGGCTGGATTTAGCCCACTAAGAGGCAGCCAAATTTTACTTTATGTAGACGACATCCTGCTGGCAGCCCCCACCCAGCAAGAATGCAGAGAAGATACCATAGCATTACTACAATTTCTAGCCACTCAAGGACATAAAGTAAACAAAAACAAATTGCAGCTTTGGAGAAAGCAGGTTAAATACCTGGGATATGTAATATCCAAAGAAGGCAGAACATTAGATGAAGATAGGAAAATAGCAATTTTACAAGCACCCAAACCGACTACCAAGAAGGAAATTATGTCCTTCCTGGGCATGACTAATTTCTGTCAGAGTTGGATTCCAAACTATGCCTTGGAGTCTGCTCCACTGACCAACTTGATATACAAAAAGCCTATGGCAGCACAAGATTTATTACAATGGACACCAGAAACAGAATCAGCTTTCTGCAAACTGAAACAACTGATAGCATCCTCATTAGTTTTAGGATTACCAAACTATCATAAACGTTTTTTCCAAACCGTAGATTGTAAGCAAGATTACATGACATCAGTGTTAACACAGCAACATGGGGATAAGCAACGCCCCATAGCTTATTATTCATCACAGCTGGACCCAGTGGTGCGATCCCTGCCCCACTGTGTACAAGCAGTAGTTGCAGCTGCAATGGCAGTACAGGCTTCGGCCTCAGTAGAGTTGTTCCACCCTCTCACATTGAGAGTGCCTCATGCAGTCGCAATTATTTTACTGCAAGAAAAAGTAGCATATCTTTCTCCTGCTAGACATTTTTCCTGTATGACTATACTCTTGAGCCAACCTCATATGACAATTGAATGATGTACAACTTTAAATCCGTCTACCTTGCTCCCAACCCCTGCGGATGGCACACCACACAGCTGCCTGCAGGAGATTGCGCAAAAGACACTGCCTAGAAAAGATCTAATGGATGTTCCCTTGGATGATGCCGAGGTGACACATTACGTAGACGGCTCATGTAGAAGGGGTCCTACAGGACAGAACCTAGTGGGGTATGCAGTAGTTTCTGATACTGAGATTTTAGAAGCAAAGTCTTTACCACACAACTTATCTGCACAAGCAGCAGAATTGATTGCCTTAACAAGGGCATGTACCTTGGCAAAGGGTAAATGTGTGAACATTTTTATTGACAGCCAGTACGCTTTTTCTACTGTACATGTTTTTGCACAACAGTGGAAAAATAGAGGAATGATAACATCTACTGGTAAACCGATTAATCATGTGCAGTTTATTTTACATTTGTTAGAATCCATTCAGTTACCTCAGAAAGTAGCTATTTGTAAATATGTAGCTCATACCAAGCAACAGGATAGGATTTCAAAAGGTAATGCGAGAGCTGATACAACTGCAAAGCAGGCTGCTTCAGCTTCAGAAGTATTTCTTTTGAGTGAGGAATTACAACCTACTGAGATTTTAGATTTAGAAATGTTGAAAACAATGCAAACACTTACTACGAAAATAGAAAAACAGAAATGGATAAAAAGCGGAGCAATTCTTGAGAAAGGGCTGTACATCTCCAAAGAAGGAAAACCAATTTTGCCGTCTAACTTGTTTAGATATGCAGCTTTGTTGAGCCATGGGCAGTGCCATGTCTCAACAGGGGGGATGGTACAGTTAGTGAACCGAGTGTTCACTGCATATGGATTTACAAACTACACAAAAATTTTTGTGCAGCATGCCATGTTTGTAACAAGCATCATGCACAAGGGGCATTGAAGCCTAAGCAAGGGAGTTTCCCAACACCACCGTACCCATTCCATACTATCTGTATGGATTTCATAGAACTAAACAAATGTTAAAATAAGAAATATTGTCTTGTCATTATAGATATGTTTTCCAAATGGGTGGAAGCTTTTCCAACCAAAAATCCAGATGCAGCTACTGTTGCAAAAGTCCTTGTTAAAGAAATTATTCCTAGATTTGGCATACCGGAAAAGATCTACAGTGACAATGGCACACACTTTGTAAATCAAACTATACAACAGTTGAGCTGATATTTCGGAATTTCTTTAAAGAACCATTGTGTATACCACCCCCAATCCGCAGGATTAGTAGAGAGGCATAATGGGGTTTTGAAAAACAAACTTAGGAAATTGATTAGTGAGACGCAAAAGAACTGGGTGCACTGCCTGCCTCTGACACTGTTGAGCATGAGAACTGTTCCAAATGCAAAGGGGTTAACTCCTTTTGAAATACTGTTTGGGATGGCATATTATATACCTCAGTGGAAACCTCTCATGCCTGAAGACCAGGAGGCCGACAGTTCATTTGCAGAATACATGAGACGACTTTTAAGTAATAAACAACTTTTGCAGTTAAATTCTGTTTCAGATAAAGAACAAACCAGACCATCAGAAGCAGCAGTAGTCCCAGGCACGTGTGTCTGGCTGAAAGTTATCAAGAAGAAGAATTGGACCACACCAAAGTGGGAAGGGCTGTACCAAGTGCAACTGTCAACACCCACTGCAGTCAAGATCGCAGAGCGAGTGTCCTGGATTCATCTGACACACTGTAAATTGGTTAAAAACTTTGAACTGGACAAAAAACTTGTTACTGTTACAAAAGAACAAAATGACCAGTTACGGAGCAAATAGAAATGTTGAACAACCTCAGAAGTATTGCATAATCATTCTGTTGGCCATACTGATAACATTAATCTTTTTGTTGTGGCCTTTCCTTTTTCCAGCCACACAAGCTGAACTGAATAAACGAGATTCGTTACTTATAGACTGGCATCCGAACTTTAACACTTACCAAGCAATTAAATATGTGTATGCTGAAACTTTTAATGTTTCGAATTGCTGGATCTGCACAGCTATACCAACAGCATACGGGGGATTATTAATGACTGCTGTCCCCCTAGGGGTCAATGAGACCTGGGAAAATTTGATTTTTGATACTACAACTGTGAAATCACAAGACAAAATAGCATTGTACCTGCCTGTTACACAAAAGGGAATTGTATGTTTTTACGAAAATGATACTGTACAGGTGGGTTGGAGCAATTGTAATGTGACTGTTCCTTACAAATGTTATATCAAAGCTAATAATGCAGGTTATATTTGTGATACAAACTATGACTCATATTTTGAACTTATGCACAAAACGGTTGATGAAGTGCAAAGTTATCCTGTTCTTTTTAAACAACTATCTATCATTGATAAGAAAATGTTTCATGCAGGGCAAGTATATATTAATACTAAAGTAGAGAATTGTTATTTTGTGTGTGGGAAAAAGGCATACAAATGGTTACCTAAGAATTGGTCCGGCAGTTGTTTTTTGGGTTACCTGGTTCTGGCCATACGACACACTGCAGTTTTCCCTCAGGGAAGAATTCAAAATGTCAGAGAGGTCACCAAGAAACCTGGAAATCCAATCAAGAGACCTGAGAATCCAATGGGATGAATCAAAGCAGGCTGGAGAAACCATAACTCTGTGAAAAATAAAGATAAACTGACACATATGGACTTGAGTGACACTATCATATCATGGGCAGGTATAGCCCCTGGCATATAGGTTCATAGGTTCATACTAGGCTATCTGCCCTAGGACATTTATAAGTCTAGCCAGAGTGTGTTTGGCTTTCCCCACCCATTTTAAATTAAGTTTTGCTATGCTCTTTTTCGAGGTTAGTATACTGTGCCTCTGTCTAACAGTGACACAGAAGTGATACCCGGGGTAAACCTATGATCTCCCATCCACTCATCAAGATTCCTCTTGAAGAGAGTCAATGAGGGACTCTGCCTAACCTGGACTGGGATTTTATTCCAGAGTGAAGGGAGCCTCTGGGTTATGAATCTGTCCCTCCAGCATGTCCTATTTATTTCAGTGCTGAGGTTCAAGTCTCTCGAGTGTAGCTCGATGGGATTTGGATTTTCTGAGGTGCAGCATGTCCATTAATTCCGGGTTGGACATGGCTTTATACGTCAGGCACAGATCGCCTCTGAGCAGGCGGTATGCCACTGAGTAGAGCTGGAGTTTCTTTAACCAGGCAGCATATGGCATCTGTTTGAGCCCTTTGATCCTCTTGGTGAGGTACTTTTGGGGTCTTTCCAGTTGCTGCAGGTGTCTGGTAAGGTACATCCCGAAAGGGGCATTGTACTGAATTATGGGCCTGATGAGGGATGAATAAAGAGGCACAATGACCTCCCCTGATCTAGATGTGAATCCCTTCATGATTAGGTGGGCTATATAAAATGTATTTCTAACCACTTTGGCCATGTGGTTGTCAAATGAGAGATTGCTATCAACTTGGGTCCCCAGGTCCCTAATTACTTCTTCTGTACTTAATGGATTACCACCTATGTGGTAATTTGTGGCACTTTGTTTTGCCAAAGGGATGACTATACACTTTTGGCGTTTAGCTTGAGGCCATGGCTCTGGCACCAGTTGTCTGTTTCTATGAGGCCCTTTTGGAGGATGCTTGTGTCAGCTGGAGAGTCGATTATGGTGCCCAGTTTGCAGTCATCTGCGAACTTGGTCAGCCACAGTCCTTCCGTGTTGGTCTGTACCTCCGAGAAATATATACTGAACAAGAGAGGTCCCAGGACTGAGCCTTGTGGGACACCACTTGTAACTGGTTTGGAGTCTGACATGGCTCCAGCAATTCTAACCATGTGGGTTCTGTCCTTGAGCCAGTTTGCAACCCATCTAGTGACATAGGGGTTTATATTTAAGCTGGTGAGCTTATCTATAATGCCCGAGTGGGGTATTGTATCGAAAGCTTTTGCGAGATCCAGGTAGGCTGTGTGGACCACCTTCCCCTCGTCAATGGCCTTGGTGACTGTTTCAAAGAAATCAACCAGGTTTAAGAGGCAGGATCTGCCCTTAACAAAGCCGAACTGGGTAGGATCCAGTGTCTGTAGGTCCCCAATATCTTTATTTATGAGGTCCATGATGATCCTTTCTATAGCTTTGCAGACCAAGCTAGTCCGGCTTATGGGGCGATAGTTTCCAGGATCCGTTGAGGCACCACCTTTGTGGAGAGGGACCACTGTTGCAGTATGCCACTCTTTGGGTACATATCCTGTAGTAAGGCTGAGATTGAACAGTAGTTTTATGTTTGGGTATAGCTCTTCTTGGAGTTCATGTAGGACGCAGCCCGGGACACCGTCTGGTCTCATTGATGCTGTGTTTTTTGCTTTGGAGAGGGCAGCTCTTACCTGAGCATCTGGGATGTCAGGTGGGCAGCACTCTGCTGGGATAGATATTTGCCTTTTTGATGGGGAGGGGGGAGAAGTTTGCGCTGAACCTGTCAGCTAGGATGTTGGCAATGTCTGTGGGTTCGGTGTATTTTTTGTCATTTTGGACTAATTCTGAGTATATCTGGGAATTCCCACCCAGGTTCCTAACATAACTAAAGAAAGCCTTGTGATTATCCTTAGTGTCCTGTGCAATATTTCTCTCAAAGCTGGCCTTAGACGATTTTATGAGTGCCCGTAGTTTTTTTGCTAATACTGATCAGAGATGCCTTCCCCTTTTGGGATTTTGATCTATCATGTAGTAGCTTCCTCCTTCTATTGTATAGTTTGTTTATGGCTGGGGTCCACCAGACAGGACGTCTGCCTTTGGAGGATTGGGTCTTGGTTTTATTTCGGATTGCATGATCCATGCATTCCTGAAGGTGTTCATAGAATGTGTTTATAAAGGATTCTGCGGTCTGGGCCGTATTTTCCACAGGCCTGGGGGCTTTGAAGGATTCTACCTCGGTTTTGAGGAGTGTGAAATTTGCTTTAGAGAAGTTTTTCACTGTGGTTTTCAGGGCAGGGGGTGGAGTCGGGATGTGAATATCCAGTGAGATTAGTTTATGGTCTGATCTTACCAGTGAGGGATACACTTCTGGTCTGCAGCATATAGTCCCCATTTTGGTGATGATCAGGTCCAGTATGTTTTCCCCTCTTGTGGGAGTGGCAACAAGTTGTTCCATAGCATTTGAGGTTATAAATTCTAGGAACCTTTGGGCTAGGGTGTTGGAGCTAGAGTAATGCTCCCAGTCTATGTTTGGGTAGTTGAAGTCACCCAATATAATGGTGTTTGGAGAGACCTTCATATTTTCCAGTGTTCTCAGGAAGGCCGAGTGGGGTTCCTGGGTTTGGGATGGTGGTCTGTAGCAGGCTATAAACTGGAAGGCAGTTTTACCCACTGTTAGTTGTACATGGATAGTCTCTGATGCCTCGTGCTGTGCCACCAACCTGGAGGTGTGGGTATCTTTGACGAATATTGATACTCCCCCTCCTTTTGTGGTACGGTCCAAGTTTTGGGGCTGAAAAGCATGGTATGAGGTATAACCTGGTAGGGCTGGGGTGCTCTCGGGAGCCTTGAACCAGGTTTCTGTTACTGCACAGATATCGATGTTCTCCATGCTAAGGAGAGTTTTGAGTGCATGCATCTTGAGGTTTAGACTTCTAGCGTTGAGTAGCATTACTCTTAGTTTCTTATCCCTTGTGATACCTATGGAGGTGGGTTTGTCTTTTGAGCCTTGCCTAAAAAAGGCACTATGGGGGTAGCAAGAACCTTTGCCAATATCCAAAAGCCCAGGGGTGACAGGTGCAAGCCGTCCCTAGCGAAGCATCGTGGCTTGTCGAGCATGTCATCCCAGGCTGACAGGCATTGGATCCCCTTTGAATGAAACCAATACTTAAGCCAATTGTTGAAATTGATCATCTTGTCTTCATATTGTGGCATCATTCTTGGTGAAGGTAAGATGCTACTCAAGGTCAGGGTCATACCGGCCTGGGCTACATGCTCAGAGAGCTCCACTATGTCTCTTTTCATGTAGTCCAGGGAGGTATGTCTCAGGTCATTCACACCAGCATGGACAATGACTGAGTCACATTTGTACTTGCCTTGGAGTGACCTGAGTGCTTGTGTTATGTGGCGGAGGATCCTAGCGCCCGACAGGCAGCTCACCGTGACCTTCTCCTTGTTTAGCCTGGTGAGCGGGACGTCAGTGTGCCTGACGATAGAGTCACCTATTACAAGTGTATCAGGTGTGTTGTTTAGCCTTAAGGGCTGTGACTGTTCGGCACACTGGCTTTGTGAGCTATGTGTTGCACGTGTTTTGTTTTGGGGTAGCGGTTGCTTGGGTGTCTGCTTTGGAGGTCTCTGCTGCTTAGGCAGATTTTTATTTAGAGCCTCCGAGTATGTTTTTGTGTGTTTATGTGTTTGGTTTGCTGTCGTGGTAGGTCTATGTGAGACTGGAATTGTAGTGAGTGTGGTTTCCTTCTCCTCCTGACTGGTTTCGCCAGTACTGAGTTGAGAGAGCTTAGCCTCCAGTATGGCTATATGGTTGCATCTCTCACATGTGTTGGAATTTGTTGGGAGGAGGAGAGAGTTGTCTGTGTACAAGAGGCAGTTGTAACATTGCCTCAAGATTCCCAGATTCACCAGCTGGACCAGAGAGGAGATTGACAACTGACCTTTGGACACGCTAGAATAGTATTTGGAATTCCTTTATAATTGAAAAAAAGGGCCAATGGGGAACGAGGTACTCAAGGGGAGTTTGTGAGGGTGTAGTGCTTTTAATATTTTAGTGCTGACTTATATAATTGCTTTAGTGAGCAAGTGCCAGGTAACTTAAATGCAATGTGTTACAGGTAACTTAAATGCAAAAACGACAAACAGTAACTTTCTTTCAAGTGAAACAAGGAAATAAGTACAGTAAGCAATGCAGATATCACTAGGGATCCACAGAAGTGCTGAAAAGCCGTGTTTTAGGTGGAATTAGTGTTTCAGGGAAATAACAAGCAAACAAACAACAAGCATACAAATAAAGCTAGATTCAACAGGCCTGGATCTAGTCTATGCTACAGCAAACAAGGTGTACCAATTTCAGTAAGAAACAGTTCACATATGCAGGCACTATAAGCCTTTAACCAGAAATTCCCAGCTCAGAAGGGCAGAGTCCAGCCTCTTCTCCCACAAGAGTGCAGACCACGAACCTTCTTAATGTAAAAATAACTGGGCTGTAGCCCAAGTGCTTAAACCAGAACTAATACACTTTTAGAATAACAGACAGTGAGCCCTCAATCAGCAGTTCACAACTTAGAAGGATGTAAGCTACCTGTCCTGCCACCACAGTGCAGGCCACAAACCTTCCTAATGTAAAACAACTGGTCTGAAGCCCAAGTGCTTAATCCAAAAGACTTAGAATGATAGCTACACTTTAATCAAGTTACTACCAAGCAGTAATAAATACAATTGAATACTTTAAAGAATGCCTGGATTAGTGCTCAAGTTATACAAACAAAGCTAGATTCAGCAGGCCTGGATCTAGTCTATGCTACAGCAAACAAGGTGTACCAATTTCAGTAAGAAGCAGTTCAAATATGGCGCAGTGAAATCGATTTGGGAGCTGAGAAAACTGTCCAAACTTCTCAAAGTAATGAGCAATGCAACTTTTTCTGCTCTCGAATTAGTGACTGATGGACTGAATGCTGTGAGAACTGTGGTGCTTCAAGACCGCATGGCTCTCGACTTCACCCTAGCAGCGAAAGGTGGTACGTGCGCTTTAATAAAAGAGGAGTGCTGTACGTATATTCCTGACAACCAGCATGAGATAAACGACCATCTTGAGGTGATTCAGCAAGTGTCAGCCATGACCAAACCAGGCCCAAACCCACTGACAGATTTTTTCCAGAGTTTGTTTGGGGGGTGGGGTAGCATCCTAATGAACATCCTGATTGCCATTTGTGTGGGATTACTCCTATTAGGAGTGTGTGTTTGTTGTGGTATTCCCTGCATGAAAAGATTAATCAAAGATTTTATAGACATGTCAGTTTCTGAGACTTTGTATCAAAGTACTGAAATTGAAGAACTGTTGAAAAATGAAACACTTTCATAAGTTTAAACTGAATGACTCTCTTAACTGCAAATTCTGAATAGAAAGAGATTAGGAGAAGAAGCAACTGTTTATGCTTTTGAAAATAGAATAAAAAGTATTAACAGGGGGGAAATGTTAGAAAAATATGTATTGATGTGTATGTTTAGTGCTTATTAGAAGCTAAAAGTTTTAACACATTTCATTCTATTTTATGTACAGCTTAATTCTGTATGAAATTATAAGATGCTTTTCAAACTGCAGTATGCTTCTGAAATTGCAAGATGCTCTCTGACCTAGTATTTGCTAGCACAGCAAAATTCATGTTTATGCCTTTTGAAAATTTACTGAGAAGCAGGTGATTATCTGCTAGGTCAGGAAAATGAATGAATAGTGAATGAATAGAACAATACTGTTTTCTATAATGTGATTGAATATGAACAATCAGCTCTGTTCATGTTATGAGGACATGCACAGCTGCGGAAAAGAAAAGATACACCAAACAAAGACTGCTTGAAGAAATGAACTGTAATCTGTACTTGCTTTGTGCTCAAATTAGCCGTAGTACCTTGAATGGTAACATTGCATAGTGAGAAGTCTTATACGACCAGTGGTCATCAAGGCCACGTTGTTTTTCTTAGGAAGTTTTTTTTTTATAAACTTGATATGCCAGCAGAAAATCATGGACAAACAGCTGCTATGAAATAATATTGAAAGAACTTGTGATTTATTACGTCAGCTTAGTAGTCAATGCCTTGTAAGAAATGTATAAGAATAGCTTCACTTCCTGATTCTAGTTAGACAAACTCTGTATTAGCACGTTTTTGTCTCCTTGCTGCAAGATTAAAGTGCCTTAACCTGAACCTGCCGTGTGTTGATCATTTTGAAGTTATTTTTCCTTTGACAGGTAGCAAACCCATAGATAATATGTCTAATGTGTTTTAATTATATGTTAAAGAAGGGCTGCAGCTACCACCTAGATAATGAATCTATACCTGTCCAATGTGTTTTAATTATACGTTAAAGGAGGTGATGCAGTGACCCATGGATATTGACTCTATTTGTCCAATGTGTTTTATTTATATGTTAAATGAGGTGATGCAGCAAACCCTGGATAATGACTCTATACCTGTCCAATGTGTTTTAATTATACGTTAAATGAGGTGATGCAGAAAACCCCTAGATAATAAATCTATACCTGTCCAATGCATTTTATTTATATGTTAAAGGAGGTGATGCAACTAACCCCTAGATAATGAATCTATACCTGTAATTTGTTTTATTTTTATTTTAAAAGAGGTGATGCAGCAAACCCTGGATAATGAAACTATACCTGTCCAATGTGTTTTATTTATACATTAAAAGAGGTTATGCAGCAAACCCCTACATAATGAACCTATACCTGTCAAATGCGTTTTATTTATATGTTAAAGGAGGTGATGCAACAACCCCTAGACAATGAATCTATACCTGTCCAGTTTGTTTTATTTATATGTTAAAGGAGGTGATGCAGGAAACCCTGGATAAAAACGCTAGACCTGCCCAATGTGTTTTATTTATATGTTAAAGCAGGTGATGCTCACCCCCTCCAATTTGTTTTATTTATATGTTAATCGAGGTGATGCAGCAAACCCAGGATAATGATGCTATACCTGTCCAATGTATTTTATTTATATGTTAAAGCAGGTGATGCAGCACCCCATAGATAATGAATTTATACCTGTCCAATGTGTTTTATTTATACGTTAAAGGAGGTGATGCAGTGACCCATGGATATTGACAATATCTGTCCAATGTGTTTTATTTATATGTTAAAAGACATGATGCAGCAAACCCCTAGATAATGAATCTATACCTTTCCAATGTATTTTATTTATCTTTTAAAGGAGGTGATGCACTGACCCCTGGATGATGAATCTATACCTGTCCAATGTGTTTTATTTATAAGTTAAAGGAGGTGATGCAACAACCCGTATATAATGAATCTATACCTGTCCAGTTTGTTTTATTTATATCTTAAAAGAGGTGATGTAGAAAACCCCTAGATAATGAATCTATACCTGTATAATGTGTTTTATTTATATGTTAACGGGGTGATGCAGTGACCCCTGGAAAATTACTTTATCTGTCCAATGTGTTTTATATATACTTTAAAGGAGGTGATGTAGCACCCCTTGGATAATGACTCTATTCCTGTCCAATGTGTTTTATTTATACATTAAAGGTGAGGCAATACCCCCTAGATTATGAATCTATACCTGTCCAGTGTCTTTTATTTATATGTTAAAGGAGGTGATGCAGCACCCCTAGATAATGACTCTATCCCTGTCCAATGTTTCTTATATGTTAACGGGGTGATGCAGTGACCCCTGGAAAATGACTCTCTCTGTCCAATGTGTTTTATTTATATGTTAAAGGACATGATGCAGCAAACCCCTAGATAATGAATCTATACCTTTCCAATGTATTTTATTTATCTTTTAAAGGAGGTGATGCAGTGACCCCTGGATGATGAATCTATACCTGTCCAATGTGTTTTATTTATAAGTTAAAGGAGGTGATGTAGCTACCACCTAGATAATTAATATCTACCTGTCCAATGTGTTTTATCTATACGTTAAAGGAGGTGATGCAGTGACCCCTGGCTATTGACTCCATCTGTCCAATGTGCTTTATTTATATGATAAAAGACATGATGCAGCAAACCCCTAGATAATGAATCTATACCTTTCCAATGCATTTTATTTATATTTTAAAGGAGGTGATGCAGTGACCCCTGGATAATGACTCTATCTGTCCAATTTGTTTTATTTATATGTTAAAAGAGGTGATGCAGCACCCCTGGATAATGAATCTATACCTGTCCAATGTGTTTTCTTTATAAGTTAAAGTAGGTGATGCAACAACCCCTAGATATTGAATCTATACCTGCCCAGTTTGTTTTATTTATATTTTAAAGGAGGTGATGCAGGAAACCCTGGATAAAAACACTATACCTGCCCAATGTGGTTTATTTATACATTAACGGAGGTGATGCAGCAAACCCTGGATAATGATGCTATACCTGTCCAATGTGTTTTATTTATACTTCAAAGGAAGTGATGCAGCTACCCCTAGATAAGGAATCAATACCTGTCCAATGTGGGTTTTTTTTATGTTAGAGGTGATGCAGTGACCCCTGGATAATGACTCTATGTGACCAATGTGTTTTATTTATATCTTAAGGGAGGTGATGCAGCAAACCCAGGATAATGACGCTATCTGTCCAATGTGTTTTATTTATACATTAAAGGAGGTGATGCAACAACCCCAAGATAATGAATCTATACCTGTCCTATGTGTTTTATTCATACGTTAAAAGACATGATGCAGCAAACCACTAGATAATGAATCTATACCTTTCCAATGCATTTTATTTATATTTTAAAGGAGGTGATGCAGTGAATTCTGGATAATGACTCTGTTTGTCCAATGTGTTTTATTTATACGTTAAAGGAGGTGATGCAACAACCCATAGATAATGAAGCTATACCTGTCCAGTTTGTTTTATTTATATGTTAAAAGAGGTGATGTAGGAAACCCCTAGATAATGAATCTATACCTGCACAATGTGTTTTATTTATATGTTAACAGGGTGATGCAGTGACCCCTGGAAAATGACTCTATCTGTCCAATGTGTTTTATTTATACGTTAAAGGAGGTGATGTAGCACCCCTTGGATAATGACTCTATTCCTGTCCAATGTGTTTTATTTATACGTTAAAGGTGATGCAATACCCCTAGATTATGAATCTATACATGTCCAATGTATTTTATTTATACCTTAAAGGAGGTGATGCAGCACCCCTAGATAATGACTCTATCCCTGTCCAATGTGTTTTTTTATATGTTAAATGAGGTGATGCAGCACCCCCTAAAGAATGATTCTATACATGTGCAATGTGTTTTATTTATACTTTAAAGGAGGTGATGTAGCACGACTCTATCTGTCCAATGTGTTTTATTTATATGATAAAGGAGGTGATGCAGCATACTCTAGATAATGAATCTATACTTGTCCAATATGTTTTATTTATACATTAAAGGAGATGATGCAGCACCCCCTAGATAATGAATCTATACCTGTAGAATGTGTTTTATTTATACATTAAAGGAGGTGATGCAGCACCCCTTAGATAATGAATCTATACCTATCTAGTGTGTTTTATTTATACGTTAAACGAAGTGATGCAGCAGCACCTAGATAATGATTCTATATCTGTCCAATGTGTTTTATTTATACGTTAGAGGAGGTAATGCAGCAACCCCTGGATAATGACACTATACCAATCCAATGTGTTTTATTTATACATTAAAAGAGCAAACCCCTAGACAATGAATCTATACCTGTCCAATGTGTTTTGTTTATACGTTAAAGGAGGTGATGTAGCAAACCCCTAGATAATGCATCTGTAAATGTCTAATGTGTTTTATTTACACATTAATGGAGGTGATGCAGGACCCTCTAGATAATTAATCTATACCTGTCCAATGTGTTTTATTTATATGTTAAAGGAGGTGATGTGTTTTATTTATACATTAAAGGAGGTGATGCAGCAACCCCTAGATAATTCATATATACCTGTCCAATGGGTTTTATTTATCCCTTAATGGAGGTGATGCAGGACCCCCTAGATAATTAATCTATACCTGTCCAATTTGTTTTATTTATACGTTAAAGGAGGTGATGAAGCACCCCCTAGATAATGAATCTATACCTGTCTAGTGTGTTTTATGTATACATTAAAGGGAGTGATGCAGCAACCCCTAGATAATGATGCTATACCTGTCCAATGTGTTTTATTTATAAGTTAAAGTAGAAGATGAAGGAACCCCCTAGATACTGAATCTATACATTTCCAATGTGTTTTATTTATACGTCAAAGGAGGTGATGCAGCTACCCCCTAGATAATGAATCGAAACCTGTTCAATGTGTTTTATTTATACGTTAAAAGAGGTGATGCAGCAAACCCCTAGACAATGAATCTATACCTGTCCAATGTGTTTTATTTATACGTTAAAGGAGGTGATGTAGCAAACCCATAGATAACGCATCTGTAAATGTCTAATGTGTTTTAATTATATGTTAAAGAAGGGTTGCAGCTACCACCCAGATAATGAATCTATACCTGTCCAATGTGTTTTAATTATACGTTAAAGGAGGTGATGCAGTGACCCATGGATATTGACTCTATTTGCCCAATGTGTTTTATTTATACATTAAACGAGGTGATACAGAAAACCCCTAGATAATAAATCTATACCTGTCCAATGCGTTTTATTTATATGTTAAAGGAGGTGATGCAACTAACCCCTAGATAATGAATCTATACCTGTAATTTGTTTTATTTATATTTTAAAAGAGGTGATGCAGCAAACCCTGGATAATAAAACTATACCTGTCCAATGTGTTTTATTTATACATTAAAAGAGGTTATGCAGCAAACCCATAGATAATGAACCTATACCTGTCAAATTCATTTTATTTACATGTTAAATGAGGTGATGCAACAACCCCTAGATAATGAATCTATACCTGTCCAGTTTGTTTTATTTATGTGTTAAAGGAGGTGATGCAGGAAACCCTGTATAAAAATGCTATACCTGCCCAATGTGTTTTATTTATATATTAAAGGAGGGGATGCTCACCCCCTCCAATTTGTTTTATTTATATGTTAATCGAGGTGATGCAGCAAACCCAGGATAATGAAGCTATACCTGTCCAATGTGTTTTATTTATAAGTTAAAGGAGGTGCTGTAGCACCCCTTGGATAATGACTCTATTCCTGTCCAATGTGTTTTATTTATACGTTAAAGGTGATGCAATACCCCCTAGATTATGAATCTATACCTGTCTAATGTATTTTATTTACATGTTAAAGGAGGTGATGCAGCACCCCCTAAAGAATGATTCTATACCTGTCCAATGCGTTTTATTTATACGATAAAGGAGTTGATGCAACAACCCCAAGATAATGAATTTATACCTGTCCTATGTGTTTTATTCATACGTTAAAAGACATGATGCAGCAAATCACTAGATAATGAATCTATACCTTTCCAATGCATTTTATTTATATTTTAAAGGAGGTGATGCAGTGACTCCTGGATAATGACTCTGTCTGTCCAATTTGTTTTCTTTATATGTTAAAGGAGGTGATGCAACAACCCATAGATAATGAATCTATACCTGTCCAGTTTGTTTTATTTATATGTTAAAAGAGGTGATGTAGGAAACCCCTAGATAATGACTCTATACCTGTACAATGTGTTTTATTTATATGTTAACGGGGTGATGCAGTGATCCCTGGAAAATGACTCTATCTGTCCAATGAGTTTTATTTATACATTAAAGGAGGTGATGTAGCACCCCTTGGATAATGACTCTATTCCTGTCCAATGTGTTTTATTTATACGTTAAAGGTGATGCAATACCTCCTAAATTATGAATCTATACATGTCCAATGTATTTTATTTATACCTTAAAGGAGGTGATGCAGCACCCCTAAATAATTACTCTATCCCTGTCCAATGTGTTTTTTATATGTTAAATGAGGTGATGCAGCACCCCCTAAAGAATGATTCTATACCTGTGCAATGTGTTTTATTTATACTTTAAAGGAGGTGACGCAGCATACTCTAGATAATGAATCTATACTTGTCCAATATGTTTTATTTATACATTAAAGGAGATGATGCAGCACCCCCTAGATAATGAATCTATACCTGACCAATATGTTTTATTTATACATTAAAGGAGGTGATGCAGAACACGGTAAATAATGTCTCTATACCTTTCCAATGTGTTTTCTTGATATATTAAAGGAGATGATGCAGCAAACCCATAGATAATGAATCTATACCTGTCCAATGTGCTTTATTTATACTTTAAAGGAGGTGATGCAGAAAACCCATAGATAATGAATCTATACCTGTCCAATGTGTTTTATTTATACTTTAAAGGAGGTGATGAAGCGACCCCTAGACAATGACTCTGTACCTGTCCAATGTGTTTTATTTATACGTTAAAAGCGGTGATGCAGCAAACTCCTAGACAATGAATCTATACCTGTCCAATGTGTTTAATTTATATGTTAAAGGAGGTGATTTAGCAAACCCCTAGATAATGCATCTGTAAATGTCTAATGTGTTTTATTTATACGTTAATGGAGGTGATGCAGGACCCCCTAGATATTTAACCTATACCTGTCCATTGTGTTTTATTTATACGTTAAAAGCAGAGATGCAGCAAACTCCTAGACAATGAATCTATACCTGTCCAATGTGTTTAATTTATATGTTAAAGGAGGTGATGTAGCAAACCCCTAGATAATGCATCTGTAAATGTCTAATGTGTTTTATTTATACGTTAATGGAGGTGATGCAGGACCCCCTAGATAATTAATCTATACCTGTCCAATGTGTTTTATTTATATGTTAAAGGAGGTGATGCAGCACCGCCTATGTAATAAATGTATACCTGTCCAGAGTGTTTTATTTATACATTAAAGGAGGTGATGCAGCAACCCCTAGATAATTCATATATACCTGTCCAATAGGTTTTATTTATCCCTTAATGGAGGTGATGCAGGACCCCATAGATAATTAATCTATACCTGTCCAATTTGTTTTATTTATACATTAAAGGAGGTGATGCAGTACCCCCTAGATAATGAATCTATACCTGTCTAGTGTGTTTTATGTATACATTAAAGGGAGTGATGCAGCAACCCCTAGGTAATGATGCTATACCTATCCAATGTGTTTTATTTATAAGTTAAAGCGAAGATGAAGGAACCCCCTAGATAATGAATCTATACATTTCCAATGTGTTTTATTTATACGTCAAAGGAGGTGATGCAGCTACCCCCTAGATAATGAATCTAAACCTGTTCAATGTGTTTTATTTATACGTTAAAAGAGGTGATGCAGTCCAATGTGTATTACTTATACGTTAAAGGAGGTGATGCAGAAAACCCCTAGATAATAAATCTATACCTGTCCAATGCGTTTTATTTATATGTTAAAGGAGATGATGCAACTAACCCCTAGATAATGAATCTATACCTGTAATTTGTTTTATTTATATTTTAAAAGAGGTGATGCAGCAAACCCTGGATAATGAAATTATACCTGTCCAATGTGTTTTATTTATACATTAAAAGAGGTTATGCAGCAAACCCCTAGATAATGAACCTATACCTGTCAAATGCGTTTTATTTATACGTTAAAGGAGGTGATGCAACAACCCCTAGATAATGAATCTATACCTGTCCAGTTTGTTTTATTTATATGTTAAAAGAGGTGATGTAGGAAACCCCTAGATAATGAATGTATACCTGTACAATGTGTTTTATTTATATGTTAACGGGGTGATGTAGTGACCCCTGGAAAATGACTCTATCTGTCCAATGTCTTTTATTTATATGTTAAAGGAGGTGATGCAGCAAACCCCTAGACAATGAATGTAAACCTGTCCAAAGTATTTTATTTATACATTAAAGGAGGTGATGCAGCAAACCCCTAGACAATGAATCTATACCTGTCCAATGTGTTTTGTTGATACGTTAAAGGAGGTGATGTAGCAAACCCCTACACAACGAATCTCTACCTGTCCAATGTGTTTTATTTATACATTAAGGGAGGTGATGTAGCAAACCCCTAGATAATGCATCTGTAAATGTCTAATGTGTTTTATTTATATGTTAAAGAAGGGCTGCAGCTACCACCTAGATAATGAATATATACCTGTCCAATATGTTTTAATTATACGTTAAAGGAGGTGATGCAGTGACCCATGGATATTGACTCTATTTGTCCAATGTGTTATATTTATATGTTAAATGAGGTGTTGCTGCAAACCCTGGATAATGACTCTATATCTGTCCAATGTGTTTTATTTATACATTAAACGAGGTGATGCAGAAAACCCCTAGATAATAAATCTATACCTGTCCAATGCATTTTATTTATATGTTAAAGGAGGTGATGCAGCTAACCCCTAGATAATGAATCTATACCTGTAATTTGTTTTATTTATATTTTAAAAGAGGTGATGCAGGAAACCCTGGATAATGATGCTATACCTGCCCAATGTGTTTTATTTATACATTAAATAAGGTTATGCAGCAAACCCCTAGATAATGAACCTATACCTGTCAAATGCATTTTATTTATACGTTAAAGAAGGTGATGCAACAACCCCTAGATAATGAATCTATACCTGTCCAGTTTGTTTTATTGATATGTTAAAGGAGGAGATGCAGGAAACCCAGGATAAAAATGCTATACCTGCCCAATGTGTTTTATTTATATGTTAAAGGAGGTGATGCTCACCCCCTTCCAATTTGTTTTATTTATATGTTAATCGAGGTGATGCAGCAAACCCAGGATAATGACGCTATACCTGTCCAATGTGTTTTATGTATACTTTAAAGCAGGTGATGCAGCACCCCCTAGATAATTACTTTATACCTGTCCAATGTGTTTTATTTATAAGTTAAAGGAGGTGATGCAGCTACCGCCTAGATAATTAATCTATACCTGTTCAATGTGTTTTATTTATACGTTAAAGGAGGTGATGCAGTGACCCCTGGCTATTGACTCTATCTGTCCAATGTGTTTTATTTATATGTTAAAAGACATGATGCAGAAAACCCCTAGATAATGAATCTATACCTTTGAAATGCATTTTATTTATATTTCAAAGGAGGTGATGCAGTGACCCCTGGATAATGACTCTATCTGTCCAATTTGTTTTATTTATATGTTAAAAGAGGTGATGCAGCACCCCTGGATAATGAATCTATACCTGTCCAATGTGTTTCATTTATACGTTAAAGGAGGTGATGCAGTGACACATGGATACTGAATATATCTGTCCAATGCATTTTATTTATATGTTAAAGAAGGTGATGCAACAACCCCAAGATAATGAATCTATACCTGTCCTATGTGTTTTATTCATACGTTAAAAGACATGATGCAGCAAACCACTAGATAATGAATCTATACCTTTCCAATGCATTTTATTTATATTTTAAAGGAGGTGATGCAGTGACTCCTGGATAATGACTCTGTCTGTCCAATGCGTTTTATTTATACGTTAAAGGAGGTGATGCAACAACCATAGATAATGAATCTAAACCTGTCCAGTTTGTTTTATTTATATGTTAAAGGAGGTGATGCAGGAAACCCTGGATAAAAACGCTATACCTGCCCAATGTATTTTATTTATATGTTAAAGGAGGTGATGCTCACCCCCTCCAATTTGTTTTATTTATATGTTAATCGAGGTGATGCAGCAAACCCAGGATAATGACGCTATACCTGTCCAATGTGTTTTATTTATACGTTAAAGCAGGTAATGCAGCACCCCATAGATAATGATTTTATTCCTGTCCAATGTGTTATATTTATAGTTAAAGGAGGTGATGCCGCTACCGCCTAGATAATTAATCTATACCTGTCCAATGTGTTTTATTTATATGTTAAAGGAGGTGATGCAGTGACCCATGGATATTGACAATATCTGTCCAATGTGTTTTATTTATATGTTAAAAGACATGATGCAGCAAACCCCTAGATAATGAATCTATACCTTTCCAATGTATTTTATTTATATTTTAAAGGAGGTGATGCAGTGACCTCTGGAAATTGACTGTATATGTCCAATTTGTTTTTATATGTTAAAAGAGGTGATGCAGCACCCCTGGATAATGAATCTATACCTGTCCAATGTGTTTTATTTATAAGTTAAAGGAGGTGATGCAACAACCCGTAGATAATGAATCTATATCTGTCCAGTTTGCTTTATTTATATGTTAAAAGAGGTGATGTAGGAAACCCCTAGATAATGAATCTATACCTGTTCAATGTGTTTTATTTATATGCTAACGGGGTGATGCAGTGTCCCCTGGAAAATGAATCTATACCTGTCCAATGTGTTTTATTTATACATTAAAGGAGGTGATGTAGCACCCCTTGGATAATGACTCTATTCCTGTCCAATGTGTTTTATTTATACTTTAAAGGTGATGCAATACCCTCTGGATTATGAATCTATACATGTCCAATGTATTTTTTTTATACCTTAAAGGAGGTGATGCAGCACCTTTAGATAATGACTCTGTCCCTGTCCAATGTG
Organism: Protopterus annectens; assembly: GCF_019279795.1. Lineage (NCBI taxonomy): Eukaryota > Metazoa > Chordata > Ceratodontiformes > Protopteridae > Protopterus > Protopterus annectens. Next base: position 463,033,102 of record NC_056742.1, on the reverse strand, counting down.
TTTTTTTTATATGTTAAAGGTGGTGATGCAGCACCCCCTAAAGAATGATTCTATACCTGTGCAATGTGTTTTATTTATACTTTAAAGGAGGTGATGTACCATGACTCTATCTGTCCAATGTGTTTTATTTATATGTTAAAGGTGGTGATGCAGCAAACCCCTAGACAATGAATGTAAACCTGTCCAAAGTATTTTATTTATACGTTAAAGGAGGTGATGCAGCACCCCCTAGATAATGAATCTATACCTGTCCAATGTGTTTTATTTATACATTAAAGCAGGTGATGCAGAACACGCTAGATAATGAATCTATACCTGTCCAATGTGTTTTATTTATACATTAAAGGAGGTGATGCAGCACCCCCTAGATAATGAATCTATACCTGTCCAATGTGTTTTATTTATACATTAAAGGAGGTGATGCCGAACCCCCTAGATAATGACTCTATACCTGTCCAATGTGTTCTATTTATACTTTAAAGGAGGTGATGCAGCAAACCCCTAGACAATGAATCTCTACCTGTCCAATGTGTTTTATTTATATGTTAAAAGAGGGGATGTAGCAAACCCCTAGATAATGCATCTGCAAATATCTAATGTGTTTTATTTATATGTTAAAGAAGGGCTGCAGCTACCACCTAGATAATGAATCTATACCTGTCCAATGTGTTTTCATTATACGTTAAAGGAGGTGATGCAGTGACCCATGGATATTGACTCTATTTGTCCAATGTGTTTTATTAATATGTTAAATGAGGTGATGCAGAAAACCCTGGAAAATGACTCTATACCTGTCCAATGTGATCTATTTATATGTTAAAGGAGGTGATGCAGCAACCCCTAGATAATGACTCTATACCTATGCAATGAGTTTTATTTATACGTTAAAGGAGGGGATGCATCAATCCCCTAGGTAATGAATCCATACCTGTACAATGTGTTTCATTTATATGTTAAAGCAGGTGATTCAGGAACCCCTAGATAATGAATCTATACTTGTACAATGTGTTTTATTCATATGTTAAACGAGGTGATGCAGCAACCCCCTAGATGATGAATCTGTACCTCTCCAATACATTTTATTTATTCTATAAAGGAGGTGATGCAACAACCCCTAGATAATGAATCTATACCTGTCCAGTGTGTTTTATTTACATGTTAAAGGAGGTAATGCAGCACTTCCTAGATAATGACTCTTATCTGTCTAATGTGTTTTATTTATATGTTAAAGCAGGTGATGCAGGAACCCATAGATAATGAATCTATACCTGTCCAATGTGTTTTATTTATACGTTAAAGTAGGTAATGCAGCAACCCCTGGATAATGACACTATAACAATCCAATGCGTTTTATTTATACATTAAAAAAGGTGATGCAGCAAACCCCTAGACAATGAATCTATTACCTGTCCAATGTGTTTTGTTTATACGTTAAAGGAGTTGATGCAGCTACCCTGGATATTGACTCTATATCGTTCCAATGTGTTTTATTTATACGTTAGAGAGGGTGATGCAGCACTCCCTCGATAATGCCTCTGTCTATCCAATGTTTTCTATTTATAAGTTTAAGGGGGTGATGCAGCACCCCCTAGATATGGAATCTATACCTGTCCGATGTGTTTTATTTATACGTTAAAGGAGGGGATGCAACACCCCCTAGATAATGAATCTATACCTGTCCAATGCGTTTTATTTATACATTAAAGGAGGTGATGCAGAACCCCCTAGATAATGAATCTATACCTGTCCAATGTGTTTTATTTATATGTTAAAGGAGGCAATGCAGCAATCCCTAGATAATGAATCTATATCTCTCCAATGTGTTTTATTTATACATTAATGGAGGTGATGATGCACCCCTGGATAATTAATCTATACCTGTGCAATGTGTTTTATTTATATGTTAAAGGAGGTTATGCAGCACCCCCTAGATAATGAATCTATACCTGTGCAACGTGTTTTAATTATATGTTAAAGAAGGTGATACAGGAGCCCCTAGATAATGAATCTATCTGTCCAATATGTTTTATTTATATGTTTAAGGAGGTGATGCAGCAACCCCTAGATAATGACTCTATACCTGTGCAATTTTATTTGTACATTAAAGGAGGTGATGCAGCACCACATAGAAAATGAATCTATACCTGTCCAATGTGTTTTATTTATACATTAAAGGAGGTGATGTAGCAACCGCTAGATAATAACTCTATCTGTCCAATGTGTTTTATTTATATGTTAAAGTTGGCGATGCAGCAACCCCTATATAATTAGTCTATACCTGTCCAATGTGTTTTATTGATATGTTAAAGGAGGTGATGCAGCAAACCCTGAATAATGATGCTATACCTGTCTAATGTGTTTTATTTATACATTAAAGGAGGTGATGCAGCTACCGCCTAGATAATGACTCTGTCCAATGTGTTTTATTTATACATTAAAGGAGGTGATGCAGATACCCCCTAGATAATGAATCTGTACCTGTCCAATGTGTTTTATTTATATGTTAAAGGAGGTGATGCAGTGACCCCTGGATAATGAATATACATGTCCAATGTGTTTTATTTAGTCGTTAAAGAAGGTGATGCAGTGACCCCTGGACAATAACTCTATCTGTTCAATGTGTTTATTTATATGTTAAAGGAGGTGATGCAGCAAACCCTGGATAATGACACTATACCTGTCCAATGTGTTTTATTTATATGTTAAAGGAGGTGATGCAGCAAACCCCTAGATAATGAATCTATACCTGTCCAATGCATTTTTTTATACTTTAAAAGAGGTGATGCAACAACCCTTAGATAATGAATCTATACCTGTCCAATGTGTTTTATTTATATGTTAAAGGAGGTTCACCTGCATGGTTTCGGTGTCTGTTGTTTCATCCTGTGATGATGCATCACCCCATAGATAATGAATCTATCTGTCAAATTTCTTTAATTTATGTGTTAAAGGAGGTTCACCTGCTTGGTTTGGGTGTCTGTCTGTTGTTTCATCATGTGAAGGCATAAGAGATCCAATATGGATTGGATCTTTAATGGCAGAGTTTAGAGACAGAACTTGTATTCTGTCCTGGAGTTAAGGATTTTTGAACCAATAATCTTTCATCAAGAACCTTTGGGACCTTTCTAGTGCTATGATATGTCTGTCTAGGTACATGCCAGTTGGGGTATTGTACTCAGTAATTGGTCTAATTAGGGCACAGAACAGAGTGATAATAGCGTTCTTTGACCGAGATTGGATACCTTGGGAAATCAGTTATACTAGATAGAGGCATGGTGGTCAAATGAGTGTTAATCGTCAGCCCAGGTGTTGAGATTACTGACTAATGTGTCAGTGTATAGTGGGGTACTGTTATGATATAAGTTGTACATAAGGGGTGTTTCCCAAAGGAGACAACACTGAACTTTTTTGGCATTTATTTTGAGTCTTTTCTTTGTACACCATTGGTTTGGAGTGACTAATTCTTGTTGAAGCACTTTGGTATCAGTGGGGATTGAACAATGGCAACCAATTTTCAGTCATAGGTGAATTTCATTAGTCATACAATATGGTTTGTGTTATGGAGGTCAGTAGAGTATATACCAAAAATGAGTTGTTGCAGTTCTGTACCCTGTCACTTTCTTAATTATGTTAGTTTTACCATTCAGCCAGTTTGCAATCTATCTTACCATCTAAGGGCTCTCCTTCAATTCATTTAGCTTGCATACAATGTTACTGTAGCTTCTTAAGAATGCTAGTGTAAGATATAGTGACAAAGGCTGTGGACAGATCTAAAGACACTGTGTGGACTAATTAGCTATAGGGGACTGCTTCTGGAACCCTCTGAAACAAATTTACCAAGTTAGGTATTCCTTGGGAAAATCAAACTGTCGTGGGTCCAGTTGTATAAGACTTTTAATATTGTCATTTAAGAGGGCAGATCTTACCTGTTTCATGGTCTTGCAGACTAAGCTAGTTAGGTCGATAGGTTTATGATTTCCAGGGTCTGTACTAAGGCCCCCCTTGAGCAGCGGCCCTGCTACAAGTGTTTTCCAGACATCAGAGATACATTCTATGGCAAGACTTTAAGTTAAACAAGTACAGAAGGGGTGCAGTAAGGGCATGTCTGGTATCCAGATAAATCGTTTAGGTTAATAGAAGTAATTTTTTTTCAGTTTTTGGGAGTATAATCAGGACATATTCCACGGAGACGATAAGGGATAAGTAGGGTTCAGGGATTTGTGAAATTTCATTGACTGTTTCTGACTAAAATTATGACTAAATATGTCTGCAAGCACATTGTGTGTCAATATCAACCTTTTAAATTACAGGCCAGTTGCCATTTTATATCACCTTTTAAAAGTATTAGAAAAGTTTATTCAGTCATAAATTCTCCACTGAATAATACGTAACCAGTTTTTGTCTTCAACCCAACAAGGTTATACATTCTCATCACAGCACAACTATTGCTTTTCTAAATTTTGTAAATACTGTCAACACCCATAGACATTCTGGAGGCCTAGTCTCCTCATCTTCCTAGACTTATGAAAAGGTTTTGATACGGTCACCCTTCAGAAACGATTACATAAACTCTTATCCTTACAGCTCTCCAGCTCTTAACTGCAGTGGCTCCATAGCTACCTCTGAAACAGAGCACAGACAGTGAAACAGGAAAAATGATTTCTCCACATTCTTGCCAGTAGCTAATGATTCCCTACAAGGACTTATATTAGGCCCCATACTTTTTAACATAATATTCATTACTGATCTATGCAGTGCAACGAAAAAATATGTACCCATTTTAATATGCTGATGACTCATCTCTAATCTGCTCTGCCAAAACTCTCTCCAAACTCCAAGACCTTACACAACAATCTTTATCAACTGAAAATGGATGAATAATTTATAACTATATCTAGACCCTTAAAAAATACTGCACTTTATCCTAAAACACATCTTTGGCAAAATGAGACTGCACACTATCATCTCCACCAGGAACACCGTGACAGAACATGTAAACCGCAGAAATATGTGGGATGTCATCATAGGTGACCAGTTAAAATTTGAACACCATGCATCACACATGGTTAAAAAACCTCATTGAAAAATAGGCACACTATACAGAGCAAAAAATGAATCACTGACATAGCCAGAAGACATATAGCCTCTACTTTCTTATTGCCCTCTCACAACTACCCAAATTTGAGCAATGTTAATTACAAAATAGCCAAATTTTCTGCAAACAATAAAAACAGAACACACCATTGCCTAGCACTCATATAATTAAACTGGTTAAAACTACCATAACCACCTAGGTCCCTCTCATCTAACTAAAATACACAGACCTCTATATAATCTATATATATATATATATATATATATATATATATATATATATATATATAAAATATAATATATAATAATAATAATATATAATAACATATAATGATATATATATATATATATATATATATATATATATATATATATATATATATATATATATATATATATATATATATATATATATATATACATACATATATATATTGGGCAGCACAGTGGTGCAGCGGTCGAATTGTTGCCTCACAGCAAGAGGGCAAGAGGTTCTCCGGTTAGATTCTCAGCTGGGGTGCCCTCTGTGTGGAGTCTGCATGTCCTCCCTGCGTTCATGTGGGTTTCCCCTGGGTGCTCCAGTTTCTTTCCATGTTACAAAGACATGTGTCTGAAGCAATTCTCTCCTGGCCTCCGCTGAAAATTGGCTTCATTCATGTCGGGCTTTCCTGGTTAACAAATGTTTAAATAAATAAATAAATAAATAAACCAAACCATGCCCAGCCCTTAAGAACTTAATGCAACACTACTCCTGCAATAGAAACTGCTCTAGAGAAAAATCGGTAATCACTATAAATAAATCATCTAATACTGCAGGTGACTCTGTAAATTCAAATAGTGTAACAAAACTATGGCACCACATACCATTGAAATACCCTGAAATGCATTCAGAATGTAAACTCATTTTAAAGACAGCTAACACTTTACCTGTCAAATCAAAGAATTCACTCCTGTCTATGTGCAGGATAAATGCCATTGTAAACTTTAGCTTGTCATATCATCAAACCATTTCTCTTTATTCAGAATCCTATGTCCCAAAACCAGTCTTCACCAATATCTAAACAGTTTTCTAGCATCTCCGAGCTATATAGATAGTTTTGTGACATTGTTCACCTACCTACCTCTATACCTCTAATATAAACCTTATGATAGCCATATATATATTTATCTATGAACCTGCTTAATACCCCACCATTTAACAACAATATTAACATTTTCTGCTCCACCTAATTCCTATCCTTACTTCCATTTCTTCAAATTTCTAATCACTAATCAAATGATATATTATCCATCTGACAAGCCCACTAATACATCTCTTCAAATGTTCAACATTTACTAAATGCATAAGTATCTTTTATACTGTCATTTTCTTTTATTTCATATGAATGTAATGTCACTAGCAAATGTATGTGTAATTGTTAATGTATGTTACTTTGGTTTGTGTATATTACTTACTGCTATTCTCCCCAGGCCACCACAGAAAAGTTGTTTTTTTTTATGAAACCCAGATGGACAAACCCATTAAACAAAAGAAAAAAAAAACAGTAAAACAGTCTGGGTAATGACGTTCTTATACAGCCAGCGAAACAGGAAGTCTGATGGTGCATTTTAAAATGGACAAGCATGTGGTTAAGTAACTAAGCAGAGCGCATATTTTATAGCTCTTATTCTTTATATACATGCACACACACACACATATGTGTATGTATATATCTATATATATATATCTATATATATATATATCTATATATATATATATATATATATATATATATATATATATATATATATATATATGTCTGTATACATGTATATATATATATATATATATATATATATATATATATATATATATATGTAAATGGATCCCCTATGAAATCCCAAATGCACAGAATCCTGATGCCCAAAATACCGAGATGAAAAAGACCAGAAGCGCGAAATTCAAAATCCTGATGTTAAGGGATTTTGAATTAGCGCTTCTGGTGTTACGGTTCAGGTAAGTATGTGTGTAAGTGTGTTTGTGAGGGGCTTTACTGTGTGTAAGTGTGTTTGTGAGGGGCTTTAGTGTGTGTAAGTGTGTGCTGTGACTTTGGTGTGTGTGTGTGGGACTGCAGTGTGTGGGTGTGAGTTTGCCTTGTGTATATGTTTGTGCGATCTCGGAGTTAGAATAATAAAGTGGGGGGTGTGGGTGGCACAGCCCCCCACATGGTGGGCGCAGGGGGGTGAAGCTTATCTTTAGTGTAGGTTGGTTTGTTTGGTTATAGGGGAGTATGTGTGTATGTTTTTGTGTGTGCTGTATGTATATATTAATTTCGCGATTTTGAATTTCATGCTTTCAACGTTTCGGTAATGTGGGGTTTCGGGGTTTTCGTCTCGGTATTTTGGGTGTCGGGATTCTGTGCATTCGGGATTCCGTAGGGGACCCATATATATATATATATATATATATATATATATATATATATATATATATATATATATATATATATATATATATATATATATATATATATATATATATATATATATATATATATATATATATATATATAGGTCCATAGGTTGGTACTAGGCTATCGGCCTATACAAGCGTAGCCATAACAATTCCCTGGCTATTTCTTCCCACACTATTTACTTCCCCAGACCCCTGTATAGCAGGGTGACTGACGTGAACCCCGGGGTGAATTTCCTTTCTCCCATCCAATCATTAAGGTTCCTTTTTAAGAGGGTCAAAGAGGTGCTCTGCTTGACATGTATGGGCAGTCTATTCCAGAGTCTGGGGAGTCTCTGGGTCTGGAATGTATCCCTTCAGCATGTTTTGTTTATTGTGATGACAAGGTTTAGATCCCTGGAGCATGTGGCTCTGAGGGATTAGGATTTCTTTAAGTGTAGCATGTCCAACAGCTCTGGGTTTGACATGGCCTTGTATGTTAAGCAGAGATTACCTTGGAGTAGATGATATGTGACAGAGTATAGCTGGAGTTTTCTAAGGCGGTCAGCATAGGGCATCTGCTTTAGGCCTGTGATTCTTTTAGTGAGGTATTTCTGCTGCCTTTCCAGTTGTTTTAGATGTCTTGAGAGGTACATACCAAATGGGGCGTTGTATTCTATAATAGGTGTAATGAAGGATGAGTACAGTGGGACAATAACCTCCTTTTTTCTGGATAAAAAGCCCTTAGTGATGAGATGTGCCACATAGAAGGATTTCCTGACTGTTGTGGTGATGTGGTTATTGAAGGTGAGACCACTGTCCACCTGTGTCCCTAAGTCTCTTATCACACTTCCGGTGTTTATTGTACTGCCACCTATGTGGTAATTCATGGGTACATGTTTTTTCCCAAAGGGGATAACTATACATTTCTTGGCATTGAGCTTGAGTCCATGGCTCCGGCACCAAGCATCTGTTTCTGTAAGGTCCTTTTGTAGAGTATCGACTTCATTTGGGGATTCAATAATGGATCTCAGTTTGTAGTCATCTGCAAACTTTGTTAACCAGAGTCCCTTAGTGTTGACCTGTACTTCAGAGAAGTAGATGCCAAACAAGAGAGGTCCAGTGACTGAACCCTGAGGTACTCCACTTGTCACTTGTCTGGAGCTGGATTTGGAGTTAGCTATTTTTACAGTGTGGATTCTGTCAGTAAGCTAGTTGGCAACCTATCAAGTGATGTAGTGATTAATGCCCAGCTTGGTAAGTTTATCTATGATTCCAGAGTGGGGTATGGTGTCAAAGGCCTTGACGAGGTCCAGATAGGCTATGTGGACTGTCTTGCCCTTGTCCACAGCTCTGGAGACTGATCCGAAGAAGTCAATCAGGTTCAGGAGGCAAGATCAGCCCTTAACAAACCCAAAATGGGTGGGGTTCCAGTGTTTTAAGGTTGCCAATGTCTTTGTTTATAAGTTCCATGATAATACGTTCCATGGCCTTGCAGATCAGGCTCATCAGATGGATGGGGCAGTAGTTCCTGGGATCCAAGGTGGATCCCCCCTTGTGGAGTGGGATAACTGTAGCTGTGCGCCACTCAATGGGCATGAAGCCTGAGGTGAGGGTATGATTAAACATGACACTTAGGTGAGGTGCCACTTCATTTTGTAGTTCATATAGTACACAGCCCGGGATGTCATCTGGTCCAATGGATGCTGTATTCTTAGCTTTGGAGAGTGCGTTTTTAGACCTGTGTGGCCGTTATTACCGGAATTTGGCAATCTTCTGGTATTGAGATGGGCCATTTAGGGTGTGAGGGGGGGGTAAAGTTGGCACTGAATCGATCTGCCAGGATATTGGCAATATCCTTGGGATCAGTATATTTAATGCCATTCTGTTGTAGCTCAGAGCAGATATGAGCATTGCCATTTAGATTCTTGACATAGTTATAGAATGACTTGTAGTTGTCTTTGGAATCTTTGGCAATTTTATTTTCGTAACTAGCTTTGAAGGATTTTATGAGGAATCTCAGCTATATATATATATATATATATATGTATGTATGCATGTATACATATGGACACATACACATGCAGAGATACTAATGCACACACACACACACACACACACACACACACACACACACACACACACACACACACACACACACACACACACACACACACACACACACATATGCAATAAAACACACTAACACACTCCACACACACACACACACACACACACACACACACACACACACACACACACACACACACACACACATAAAAGACACAAACACACATGCGCATGCTCACACACACACACACACACACACACACACACACACACACACACACACACACACACACACACACACACACCTTCTTCTTCTTCTTTCGGCTGCTCCCATTAGGGGTCGCCACAGCAGATCAACTGTTTTCCTTTCTTCCTGTCCTCTGCATCTTGCTCTGTCATACCAACCACCTGCATGTCCTCTCTCACCACATCCATAAACCTTATCTTAGGCCTTCCTCTTTTCCTGTTACCTGGCAGCTTCATCCTTAGCATATTTTTCCCAATATACTCTGCATTCCTCCTCAGCACATGTCCAAACCAATGTAATCTTGCCTCTCTGGCTTTGTCTCCAAACCTTCCAACCTGGGCTGACCCTCTAATATACTTATTCCTAATCCTGTCCATCCTCATCACACCCAGTGCAAATCTTAACATCTTCAACTCTGCCATGTCAAGCTCTGACTCCTGCCTTTTTGTCAGTGCCACTGTCTCCAACCCATATAACATAGCTGGTCTCACTACCCTCTTGTAGACCTTTCCTTTCACTCTTACTGGTACTCGTCTGTCACAAATCACTCCTGACACTCTTCTCCACCCACTCCATCCTGCCTGTACTCTCTTCTTCACCTCTCTTCTTCACCTCTCTTCCACACTCACTGTTACTCTGAACTGTTGATCCCAAGTGCTTAAACTCATCCACCTTCCCCACCTCTACTCCCTGCATCCTCACCATTCCTCTATCCTCCCTCTCATTCACACACTCATATATTTTGTCTTAGCCCTGCTGACCTTCATTCCTCTTCTCTCTAGAGCATATCTCCACCTCTCCAGGGTCTCCTCCACCTGCTCCCTACTCTTACTACAAATCACAATGTCATCTGCAAACATCATAGTCCACGGGGACTCCTGTCTGATCATGTCTGTCAACCTGTCATAACCATTGCAAATAAGAAAGGGCTCAGAGATGATCCTTGATGTAATCCCACCACCACCTTAAAAGCATCCGTCACTCCCACCACAGACCTCACCACTGTCACACTACCCTTGTACATATCCTGTAACACTCTTACATACTTCTCTGACACTCCCGACTTCCTCATACAATACCACAACTCCTCTCTAGGCACCCTGTCATATGCTTTCTCTAAATCCATAAAGACACAATGCATCTCCTTCTGACCTTCTCTGTACTTCTCCATCAACACTCTCAGAGCAAACATCGCATCTGTAGTGCTCCTTCCTGGCATGAAACCATACTGCTGATAACTAATCATCACCTCCCTTAACCTAGATTCCACTACTCTTTCCCATAACTTCATGCTGTGACTGATCAGTTTAATCCCTCTGTAGTTACTATAGCTCTGCACATCACCTTTATTCTTACAAATCGGTACCAAAACACTTTTTCCTCCATTCCTCATGCATCCTCTCACTTTCCAAGAATTCATTAAACAATCTAGTTAAAAACTCCACTGCCATTTCACCTAAATACCTCCATGCTTCCACAGGTATGTCATCTGGACCAACAGCCTTTCCGTTCTTCATCCTTTTCATAACTATCCTTACTTCCTCCTTGCTAATCCACTGCACGTCATGATTCACTATCCGCACATCATCCAACCTTCTCTCCCTCTCATTCTCTTCATTCATCAACCCCTCAAAGTACTCTTTCCATCTGCTCAACACACTCCTCACTTGTGAGTATGTTTCCCTCATTATACTTTATCACCCTTACCTGCTGCACATGTTTACTAGCTCAGTCCCTCTGTCTAGCCAATCGGTAAAGGTCCTTTTCTCCCTCCTTAGTGTCCAACATTTTATATAACTCTTCATACGCCATATCCTTAGCCTTCGCCACCTCTCTCTTTGCCATGCACCTCATCTCCTTATACTCTTGCCTACTTTCTTTATCTCTTTGACAATCCCACTTCTTCTTCACCAAACTCTTTCTCTGTATACCCTCCTGTACGTCTTCATTCCACCACCAGGTCTCCTTGTCCTCCTTCCTCTTTCCAGATGTCACACCAAGCACCTTTCTAGCCATCTCACTTACTAGCTCTGCTGTAGTTACACACACACACACACACACACACACACACACACACACACACACACACACACACACACACACACACACACACATACATATACACATATATATATATATATATATATATATATATATATAAACACCAACTGCACAAAAAGAGTGTCAAGCTACACAGAATCAACACAAATTCATTAACAAAAGCCACAGCACAATGTAAATGCAAAAGTTGTGTAACAGAGTTTTAATCATTTGGAGTGAAATAAATACAAAAAATTGGATTTAATTGTGCTTGGTCTTTTGTTGCTGAATAGATATATAGATAGATAGATATTGAGAAATAGACACATGTGAGTGTGTGTGTGTGTGTGTGTGTGTGTGTGTGTGTGTGTGTGTGTGTGTGTGTGTGTACACGCGCGCGCATGAGTGCATGTGCAAGATCATGTGTGAGAGTCACATGAAAGCATAAAGCATGGTATGGAGGTATGGAGTCTGTGATGAAACTACAAAAGTAAGACTTTATTGTCATCAGATTTTGTACCACACAGTGAAGTTCACATTTGAATCATCTGTGTATCTCCATCATTTAACATGCATTCAGCACAAACCACTAAGGCACTAGTGAAGCCGTTACAAATCCCTAATACTGACATTGAGTAACATATAAACAAATGATAGTTTTCTATTCACATTTATACTTGCAAGGGAAACAAATTTTTGAAGAAGATGAAACTGTATATACTAGCAAATCAGAAAATTATGATTAGATCATCAGTTATAATTAGTTTATCATGTGTTAGAGAAATGGACTTTTAGAAATGTATCATGATAATAAAGCTTAAGAGGTACTTCTCTCTCAAGCTGAATTTCTTGAATGTATTTTGAGTATAGATAACAAACATTTGTTATGCTCACTGGCCCACTCTCAATCTTTTTTCTAGTACTCAGAGTGGCCAGTTAAGTAAGGGCATCTTCAGGTAAAGAAAATACTAAGGCCATTCTTTGTATTACAATATTATATTATACTAGGTAATCTACAAAACAATTAGAACTATTTTTGAAGTTGGTGACTCAAACTGTGCACAAGATGAACATATTTGACAATATAACCATTTAACATTTCTGTTCGAATTATTGCCTCTCCCCTGGCCAGTCTAGACCATTGTAAAGAAATCATAGTTTCAAGATCTGTAATGATAATTAATATTATTATTATTACTATTATTATTATTACTATTATTATTATTACTATTATTATTATTATTATTACTATTATTAGTACTATTATTATTACTATTATTATTACTATTATTATTACTATTATTATTATTATTACGATTATTATTATTACTATTATGATTATTACTATTACTAACAGTGCAAAACAATTCATATTTTAATGGTCACATAACATAGACAGTAATGACTAACTCACAAACATTCCATCCAGTATTACTAGAGTAGTCCTGGAATTATATAGAAACAATACAAAACATTATGTGTTGCACTCTTGGTGATACAGACACCAGACTGTTAACAAATCATAATTTTCAGCTCAGGAGCTGTAAGAGCAATATGGAGATGGGTGATCTGCCAGAAAACCACAACACTTATGAGGGACAAAGCAAAAATAAAAGGCAAAAATCTGGACATTCTTCAAAAATGTGTACAGCTGAGAGGTATGTACTGAATTCAGCATAATGCAGGAGCTGATTAATACTATATGTGGTAACGTGCGTGATGTCAAGAGCTCTACACAATCAGGCAATAACAAAATCCCTGGCATTTTAGGAGATCATTTGTGATGCTGTCAGATTGTTCCTGTCATTGTTTCTCTTTTCTTTCTCAACTAGCCAATGTCCACAGCAGTCCCAGCCCTGGGATAGTATCAGGTTCAGGTATGTTAGGAGCAAAGAACAATTGAATTGAAGAGACATGAAGTAGCTGATGGTCAACTGAAAAGGCATGCAAAAGGGGAAACATCATAATTCAGTAGCATAAATTCATCATGTTACGTTACTCATTAGATATTACAACTGATTTGGCTGGATTTATTTTGTTTGAAAGTTAGTTGTCATTTGTGTGAACACACTGCTAGCATTGTTTTTATGAATTTCCTACATAGGCTGTTGCGATATATGTGCTTCACAATAAAAAGGTCATTATTTATTTAATTTGCAAGCATAATGAGTGCACAGAATGTACTACATTCATTTTAAAATTAGGAGCATGGTGAAGATTCTGAAAAAAAAGATGAAGCATTGCAGAGGGGTCTTCGCCATATTGGGAGGCAGACTATGCTTATCTCACTCTTGTTTTGTAAGAAAACACTTGCATCTCTTGTTCCAGGGCTTCTGCATACTGGCTAAAGACTTTCTTGTCTCCATAGTGCCTTTTCAGGCAGAGTCCACCTTGTGGACCTCGCAACCTAACAAACAAAACAAAGCAAGGTCCATATGATGTCAAGGTGGCTCTGTGCAACCCCAGGACACTAAATAACAAACTACTTGATTTTGAAGCCCTGCAGCAATTGGAGTACATACATTTGTGTCTTACTGCAGAAACCTAGTTTTATAGTACAGAAAGCACTCCTTCCATACCAGGGTTTTGCTTACCACACCCTTCAGCCTGCTGGTAGCTATGGTGAGTATCCATATTTGTTAATGGTCACATTACTTCTAGGCAGAGCCTGAGAGACCAAAAAAAGACCAAAACTCAGAACTGACTGCGATCAAAATCACACTAAATATGGCCAACTACCAGATTATAGCATATTACAGGACTCCTTCCATGCTCCCCAAAAACAATGTTGGGTTCCTAAATATATTGGATGAACTTCAAATTAACAAGAATTTCATCATCCTAGGAGACTTTAACTACATGATAATAAACTGTGTTACATATACCTCAGCTGTAGGTTATGTCCAGAAGTTCCTTGATTTCATACATAACCCCCCTCCCCCCAGACAAAATTGTCAAGGAACTCATCAGAGTTTATCTGAAACCATCCAGTGTTGGTTTGTCATTTATTGTGCAGCAGCTTGGTAGAAAAATATTTATTTTGATTCCTACTTTATTTTTTATCTCGGAGTTTCACTGTTCTCTGAAAAAAAAGAGTGGAATTCAAACTTTAACCATCCCAAAAGTTTAATCAGACATAAATTCATACAGACTGTAGACAGGGCACTTCAGAGTTTTTCTGAAACCATCCAGTGTTGTTTTGCCATATACTGTGCAACTGCTTTGTAGGAGAAGATTCATTTTTATTTGGATTTTATTTTGTACCTCTGAATTTTTATCATTAGAATGAGGTGCAACTGAAAGTGATAGTGAGCAGAAATTGTACATGTTCTCATACCATATAAATAATGTCCAGTATTTTTGTGTGAATGCCACTGCTGGCACTGTAGGTCAGTGTAACTACTTTATGAATTACTTCCCTTGTACAAGGTTAGCTTAGTGTAATTAATATAATCTTTATTTGCATATTCTTTGTATGATTCTTCACTCAGTTTTACTAAAATTGCTAATTGTTTTAATTTCTTTGAAAGTTGTTGTCACTGATTTTGATGTTATTTCTTTTAAAATTCCTTACTTGTCTGTAGCTGAGAATGGATTCTTTAAATGAGTATGCCATTAGCAATTTGCTGAAATACAAGTATCTTGCCCGATGTGTTAAATGCTGTGTATATACAAAGCTGATACCTGATAAGATTGGAGACTTGTGTTCTTCATGTCAAACATTGATTGATTTGTTTACTATTATTAATAGTAAATCTATAATTACTGAAGACGATTGCACTTGTGCAATTGGCACAGCTTGGAAAGCTGCTATATATATTAATTACTCGGCTGATGAGGTAAATACTTTTATGCAAAGTGCAAATAGAATACATTTAAGAAAGGAAGTGTCCTCTGCCAGTGATGATCACTCAAACCCTATTAAACATAATCTTACCAGTGACAACTTTGGAATTCAGCATACAGGTACTCATCAGTCTGCAGATTCAGAGCATGTGGAGGCAAATAAAAAAGAAAGAAAAGGAGAACTTCACAACAAATAACTAGGAAAAAAGATAAATTGATTACTTCAATGACAAAATGTTCAATCTGCAGACAATGACACAGATCTGCAGCAGAAAAGTTAAAAAAAGATACAAAGGACAGCCAAAAATGAAGAAATCTAAAGTAAACTTGGAAGAATTAAAGAGCATTACAGCCGCGGTGGTGCAGCGGTAGCATTGTCGCCTCACAGCAAGAGGTTCTCCTGTTCAATTCTCGGCTGGAGTGCCTTCTGTGTGGAGTCTGCATGTCCTCCCCATGGTCAGGTGGCATTTGAAAGACATGCGTGAATGGGCGTGCCTTCGTTGAAGGTTGGGCATCGAGCTGGCACCTCGGTACCATGAAAATCTGCTGCCAATCATTAGCGGACTGGAGTTCCACTGTGGTGACCATGAACCGAGAAAAGCCGAAGGAACAACAACCATAAGGAAAGACACTGATGTTGACAATATGGCAGAGACTGTGGAAGTGGAAAGACAGCTACAATAGAATTGTATACTGGCAAATGAAATAAGAAGTGAAAACATTGAGATTAATAACACTAATGGTGATTAATATGATTCTTTTGTAACAATCTACAGAACAGACAATACTGAATTAGAAGTGTTTAGTCAGAAATGACACACTAGTAATTGAAGACTGAATTATTAGAGGAACTGATACTTGTGTTTGCAGAGACAGTAATGAACATTGGATAGTGTTATGTTTGCCAGGAGGAAAAATACAGGATGTGAGTAGAACCATAGAATGCTTAAGGAAGTAAGGAGATGGTTTTATTCATGTTGGTACAAGTGATTTAATTTTCAAGGACTTTCTGACTGTTAGTATGGACCTTGCAGTTCTCACTGATACCAAAGCTTGTACAGGTGTTAGGACATACTTTTCACAAATCACATATAGAAATGTGAGCCACATCCTTGAGAATTAAAAGATTTCTTAGGGACAAAGATCTACATAGAAATGATCAATTTTAAAAAGTGGAAGTGTGTAGAACCAAACTAATAAAATTCACAGTGAGCCATGGATGACCACCACTTATTTGTGATATGCTTTAGTCTTTACTGTTGTATATTTCCATAAGAACAAAATACCTAATTAAGATGAGAAATAAAACACAAAAAAATGGAAATGAGGTTGAACTAAAATTTTGAAAACTGAAATAAGTGAATTGGACAGACAAATTAAAGACAATTTATATAAAGGTATTAACCATAATATGAAACCATTTTATAGATACATAAGATGTGGTAGGTGTAAAAACATACAAATTGATAAACTGGATGTATTTTCTACAGTTTTCAAACACAACAGATTATGGATATAGTTGCAACATCTGATGCAAAACGGTTTGGTACCACAGAATTGTGTTAAGAACACTGAAGTAACTTCAAATACTGAAATTAAAGATTATACTGAAAAAGAACTATGCAAAATGGACCTGAAAAATCACAGGCTGGAGAGGAATTAATAATAATGACCTAAGAACATTTCAAGATCAACTTGCCATACCATTATATCAGTTATTCACTAGGTCATTTGAGTATGGGGGTATTCCTTAAGGTGAGATACATGCACTTGTTAAACCCATCTTTAAGGGAAAGCAGGACAAGTCCAGAGTCATAGAGACACGTAGGTTTACTTTCTTGCAATGGAAAAATAATAAAGAAGGTTATTTTGGATAAATTACCATCAGAAATGGAAAGGCTGGGACTTGAAAGCATATACAGGTTGGGAGAGTGGCCTAATGGTTAAGTTGTTTACCTTATATCAATATATGTTGATAAGAGATATATAACTGCCTGTTACACAATGTTTTATATATAATATATATAATTTAATAAAAGTTATAAGTGAAAAAGTGTGTTGTGATGCAATTTATATGGACTTATCTTCAGCCTGTAATAGAATTATACATAAAATATTGATCAATAAATTAGAACAACTAGGTATTAATATAATTTTGATAAGATGGATACTGTATGGCTTACAAATAAAACATGACAAATATGCAGCAACTGGTTATGTGAAATTTTAGGCTATAGTTAGGATGTCCCACAGGGCTCTGCCCTAGGCCCATACTTAAGTTGTATCTTTCAGATCCATGTGTTCTATAGTCTGTATGCAAATAACTTGAAAGTGAGTAAACTGACTGCATTTTTTGCAAATGGTATGTCTGCAACAGAACTTGATTAAATTGTCCATCTGGATACAGAAAAATAATCACCTGATAAATACATAAAAACTATGCACATGACATTTGTGAGACATAGACTGAAGGGTGAACATTTAATACAACATACAGTGAGGCTATGGATTTATTTAAGGGCCTGATTATATAGGTGCATTCAGCTTTGAGTTTTCTGATCACATCATTCCATTGGTTAATGATAGGTATAAAACTATAGGTTGTATAAAATGATTTATAAAGTCGAGGAAATCAAAAATGATGAAGTCATTGTTTGTAAGCTACATTAGACCAAAACTAGAGAATGAAATAATAATATGGAAACCTTATAAGGAAATTATCATGAATAAGTTAGAAAGATTAGTATGGAAACATACCAAAGGCATCCATGGATGTGAGCATTTAAGTTACTATGAAAGGTTAAAATAACTGAACCTGTGCAGTATTTCATACAGATATTTAAGGAGAGACTTTATTCGGGTATAAAGGGGAATAAAGCCAAAACTATGCCTGGGAATGTGTTATCAAAGAGTAGTAGAGAACATCCACCAAACTGAGTAGGTGATTGTATAGGAACAAGAGCCATATTACTTGGTTCTCTGAGAGTATCTGATGTATGGAACAGACTACCAAATTACATTAATGCATGCACTAGTTTAGATACATTTTAGAGAAACCTGGGCACTTATTATGGAAATAAGTGTTTTGGTAAATTGTTAGGCTAGGAGGACATTATTACCTGTGTCTAAAATATTCATGTATTTGTATTTATATAAGCATGTATGTAGAGGACAACATTTTCCTGAACTGCTCCTTACCAACATGGTATCAATATCAACCAACCCTGTGGTACTCCCTTCTTTAGTTAAATCTGATCACACACTGGTAACCTTTTCTTCAAAATCTCCAAACAGATGCAAGTATCACAAAGTTCATGAACTTCACATGTACAGAAATCCTACAACTCTTTTTTGAAGTCCTTAAATTCAAGTTTAACAGTATTACCAAATATACTGACACATCAAGTTATACAAGCAAACTCTATGCCATCTGGATGAATGCATTGACCTGGCAGTCCTTACCAGATCCAAACAATATAGGAAGTTTAAAAATAAGCCAGCTTGGTGGTCTACATGTATAAATAACAAATACAATAGAAGAACGTTTCTTAAACTATATAGCAGAAAAATAAATAAATAAATAACCTCAAATCAAAATTTACATTACAAAAGCTATCAAAATATGAACATGAACTTAGACTACCATCAGAATATAAAGACAAGTACAAATATTTCTTTAGTTACATTAGGAAAGCAACAAAAAGCACTAAGCATTGTTCAGAAGTTATCCAAAATGGCACTGCCATCCAAAATTCAACAGATATAGCAGTTATACTAGCAAATCAATTATACAAAGCCCACATATTCCTCAGAATCTCAACCTTCCACCATAACCAAAGAACATTTGTTAAATGTACTCTCCAAAATGAAAAATACATCATCCATGAGGCCAGATAATATACCCTTTTGTATATGTAATATATTTGGTAATGCATCTCCCTACTCTAATCTGTGCACATACTGGCTATTAATATGCAAATCAATGTGAAGACACACTCCCAATCTTAATAAACTTTGCTGTCTATTCTCTCCTTCACTTTACAGGTAGAGTTTGTATTACAACTCACCCCCTCTGTGGCATTCACTGATAATTTTCCATTGCTTGCCTCTCTGGTTTGGCATTTTTTTTTTTTGCATTGCACCTGGTTCACACCCTTTTTGCTACCCCCACCCACAATACTAAGTCTGTAATAGGTTCCTGCTGTTTATGGAGCCATCTTTAAATTACTAGTCACCCATCAGGACACAAGGGGTTTAAGCCCCACTCCCAATACTAAGTCTGTATTAGGTTCCTGCTGATTATGGGACCATCTTTAAATTACTAGTCTCCCATCAGGACACAAGAGGTTTAAGCCCCATCCCCAACAGTAAGTCTATATTAGATTCCTGCTGTTTATGGAGCCATATTTAAATTACTAGTCTCCCATCAGGACACAAGTGCTCATCAGGAGTTGAATTATGCTCACTGATAAGCCATTATATACTTACCTGGTGATCCACAGCTTGGAGAGGTTCAAGCCCTCTTCTGTTTGCCCTATGCTACTCATGGGCTCACTTTGCACCCCACCCTGCCCCCTAATCCCACCCACCCCTACTACATCTACATTTATTCTAAGCACTAACCCCTCCCAATAACCAGCAACCAATCAGAACCATACTAGTAACCTATCTCCTCTGCTGCCCACAGTACCCCATCCACTTCCAATCAAACTGCTCACCTGACACAGTCATGTTACTATCTAATGTGCTTATACTCCTTACCTGCACTCTTCTTGCACACCTTACATCCTACCAGGACTCCATAATAGACACACCCAACCACTATCACTGCACCCTTTCTCTCACTTCTATCCATCACCCACCTACTAATTACACTTGTCATAACATCACAATCTCCATCCCAATACACCCACCATATTACCAGTCACCTTTTACATTCAAACAAAACAAATCCCTAAAATATGACAGGTTAATTACCAGATTTATAAAACTTATGTTTACTGCCCTATCTAAATTAGCCCTCAGTGGTGATACACACTATAACCCTGGTCCTGCCATTGCCATCTCCTTACCTAAAAATCTGCCTAGTAGCTGCTCTTTCTTGCAACTAACATCCAACAGATAGCCACCTGACCTCCTCTTCAAATGTCTAAATATCAGAAGTATAACTAATAAAAACCCATGACCTAAATGCTAACAAAGCTTTGCACTGCCCTGATATTCTCATCCTGACTGAAACCTGGCTCAAATCTCACATCAAAAGTGAGGAAATACTCCCAACAGGTTATAACATTCTTCGAGTAGACAGACTATCTTAGAAAGGGGGTGGTGCGGCTGTAATCTTTAAACACCACCCCAATATCCAGATCCTAAACACATCTGTCTCCCCAATTGGAAATAAAGAAATCTAGTATGCCAACCTCAAACTAAACCCAAATAAAACAATCAACATCATAGGATATTACTTCCCTCCTGGCCAGAACATCCCACTCCTGGAAAACCTCCTGAACTGGGCTAACCATTCCCTACCCCAGGAAATAATAGTCCTAGGTAATTTTAATATCAACTCACTATCTTGTAGTAACAATCATCCAGCCCACTAAATAAACCTTCATGATTTCTCCCAGCTAATGCAGTCATCTACCCAGACAACTAAAAATTCTAACAAACGCACTACTCTCAACTGGATATTAGTCAATAAAGACCCTCACTCATACTTAGCTGGCTTGTAGGCCATGGTGGTGCAGCGGTTAAGAGTTGTCACCTCACAGCAAGAGGTTCTCCTGTTCGATTCTCAGCTGGTGCGCCTTTTGTGTGGAGTCTGCATATCCTCCCCCTGGTCAAGTCACGTTAAAGATGTGCATAGGATCATAGGTAGGTACTAGGCTATCAGCCCTGGGGCCTATACAAGCCCAGCCAAAAAGGTACCCTGGCTTTTGCCACCGAAGAAAATTATTTTCCTGTGCCACTGTTGAGCAGAGCCACAGAGGTGATCCCCGGGGTGAATTTCCTATTTCCCATCCAATCATCAAGATTTTTCTTGAAGAGTGCTAATGAGGAACTTTGTTTGATATAGATAGGTAGTTTGTTCCAGAGTATGGTGGTGACAAGGTTAAGGTCCCTAGAGTGTGTAGCTCAGATGGATTGGGATTTCTTTAAGTGGAGCATTTCCAACAGCTCTGGGTTTGACATAGCTTTGTATATTAGGCAGAGATCACCTCTGAGTAGGCGATATGCAATGGAGTAAAGCTGGAGTTTTTTGAGACGGTCTGAGTAGGGCATCTGTTTGAGGCCAGTAATCCTCTTTGTGAGGTATTTCTGCGGCCTTTCAAGTTGTTGTAGATGTCTTGTGAGGTACATACCAAAAGGGGCGTTGTACTCTATAATGGGTCTAATGAGTGATGAGTAGAGGGGAACAATGAACTCTTTTTTCTGGATGAGAAACCTTTTGTAATGAGGTGTGCCATGTAGAAGGATTTCCTGACTACCGTGGTGATGTGATTATCAAAGGAGAGACTACTGTCCACCTGTGTCCCAAGGTCTCTTATCACACATTCAGTGTTAAGTATACTGCCGCCTATGTTGTAGTTCATGGGTACAGAGTTTTTATCAAAGGGGATGACAATGCAATTTTTAGCATTGAACTTGAGGCCATGGCTTTGACACCAGGCATCTGTCTCAGTGAGGCCCTTTTGTAGGATGTCTACATTGTTAGGAGTTTTGATTATGGCTCCTAGTTTGCAGTCATCTGCAAACTTTATTAGCCAAAGACCTTCTGTGTTAGCCTGTACTTTAGAGAAGTAGATACCAAACAGGAGAGGACCCAGGACTGAACCCTGTGGTACTCCACTTGTCACTGGTCGGAAGTCGGATTTGGAGTCTGCTACTTTCACAGTGTGGGTTCTGTCAGTGAGCCAGTTGGTAACCCATCTTGTGACATAGGGATTTATACCTAGTTTAGTGAGTTTATCTATAATTTCAGAGTGGGGGATGGTGTCGGAAGCCTTGCCAAGATCTAAATAGGCTGTGTGAACCACCTTACCCTTGTCTACGGCTTTGGTGACTGCTTCAAAGAAGTCTATCAGGTTTGGGAGGCATGATCTGCCTTTTACAAACCCGAACTGGGTGGGATCCAGAGTTTGGAGATTACCAATGTCTTTGTTTATAAGTTCCATGATGATACATTCCATGGCCTTGCAAACCAGGCTCGTCAAGCTAATGGGGCGGTAGTTCCCGGGGTCCATGGTGGCCCCTCCCTTGTGGAGTGGGATAACCATTGCTGTGCGCCATTCAGCAGGCACAAAGCCTGAGGTGAGGCTATGATTGAACATGGTACTTAGGTGGGGTGCCAGTTTGTTCTGTAGTTCGTGTAGAATTCAGCCTTGGATGTTGTCTGGTCCCATGGATGCTGTGTTCTTGGCTTTGGTGAGTGTGTTTTTTACCTGTGCAGCCATGATTACAGGAACTTTGCATTCTTCCGGTATAGAGATGGGCTCTTTAGGGAGTG
Organism: Protopterus annectens; assembly: GCF_019279795.1. Taxonomy (NCBI): domain Eukaryota; kingdom Metazoa; phylum Chordata; order Ceratodontiformes; family Protopteridae; genus Protopterus; species Protopterus annectens. Next base: position 463,009,867 of record NC_056742.1, on the reverse strand, counting down.
AGAGGGGGGTTAAGCTACCACTGAACCTATCTGCCATGTAGGTAGGTGCGTGCGTGACTGGGTGTGCCTTCTTTGGAGGTTGGACATCGGGCTGGCAACTTGGCACTGTAAAAATCCACTGCCAATCATTAGCAGACCAGAGTTCCGCTGTTGCAAACCCTAACTGGGAAAGCCAAAAGACTCATACTTAGCTGGCTGTCTACCAGACAGCCTCAGTGATCACACTCCAACATTCCTTCTGAGACAACACTTAAATTGTGCTAAACACATCATCTATAGGCAAATCCGAAATAGGGTAAACTTTAACCCTGTCTCCTTTATCTCATCCCTTCAAAAATGTGATTGGACACCACTAAAGTACCTCAATCTGGATGAAGCCATCCACTTCTTCAATAGCACCTTCCTAAACATCCTAAACACACATGCCCCCATAAGAAATGCCAAAATCAAAACACAGTACTCCCCTTGGCTACAAAAAAGCACCAGGACACTAATGAAATTCAGAGATAAGGCCTGGGAGCAGTGTCGCTTAACAAAACTCCCCTCCTCTAGGCAGTCATTCCTAAAGTTGCGCAACAAGGTCAAAAAGCACATAAAAGAAGAAAAAAAAACAGTATTATCAGTCTGTGCTAGACTCCTCCCATCACAACCCTAAGCAGTCCTAGTCCACAATAAACTCCATTCTCCACCCAGGTAAAGTAGGCACCCCCCCACACCTACCACCCTCCTTCCTCCAGCAGTATTGCTGACTCATTCAATAAACACTTTACTGAAACCATTCTGTCTTTGACTAAACAAAACAATCCTCTACCCACCCTTCCTACATCAAAACCAAATACTCTGCCCACAGTCTTTCTTTTTCATCAGTACCTACTTTCTATATAAAAAAAAACTTTTACTGAAACTTATGCCTACAAAACTTGCAGCTGACAATCTCCCCCCTCTGAATACCTAAAAATAGCAGCAGAAGCCCTAGCTTATCCAGACTCTGTCTTAATTAATCAGTCCTTATCAGAAAGCTATGTCCCCACACTGTGGAAAATATCTCACATCATTACCCTCCATAAAGCTGGCTCCTCCACTGAACATTTCAGTTACCGCCTCATAGCCATCCTTTCTCCACTTTCCAAAATACTTGAGAAATGCATCCATTATCAAGTCTTAGACTACCTCTTAGCTAATAACCTCTTCTCCAGCACCCAGCATGGCTTCAGACCATGCCACAACACTACTACTGCCTTGCTATCTTTGACTAACTCTATCCTTCATATAAAAAAATGGCCTGTTGTTTGCTGCTATATTTCTGGATCTGTCCAAGGCTTTTGACATGGTCTCACACAAACTACTAATCTCTGTTCTCATTAACCTATCCTTATACCAGTCAGCTACAGATTGGCCACCAGCAATCAGTTGTCTGACATAATGACCTATCTTCTCGACTTCCTGTAACACTCGGTGCTCCCCAAGGCTCCATCCTTGGTCCCCTACTATTCTCACTCTTCACCAATGATCATTTCAAGCCACCAAGCATGCTTCTCTTATACAGTATGCAGATAATCCATCCTCATCTGCTCAGCCCCAACTATACCCGAACTTCACAAGATCACACAGGAAGCCTTTTCATCTCTAGAAAGCTGGCTATCTAATGCCCAGTTATTACTCAACCCGAGTAAGACTAAACTCCTTATCTTCCAAGCCACTAAATCTAACTCAGTTATCCCCTATTTTGATATTCTAGCCAACGACAATACCGTCATCTCCCCAACAGAACACACCAAACTACTTGGTGTTGAGATTGATAACAATATCAGATTTGACATTCACATTTCTCTTACCATAAAAAAGGTTCACAAAAAACTAGGTGCATTGTACAGAAACAAACAATTCCTCACCAAAACAGCCAGAATTTCTGCTGCCAATTTCCACCTAATCTCCACTTTACTGTACGCCTCTCCTATACTTACCTACCTTAGACAAACAGACCTGAACAAGCTCAAGCCTTGCTACAATAAAATTGCTAAGTTTGCCACTGGTACATCTTATTGCAGCCACCACTGTATCTCACGTAGAGAACTTGACTGGCTTGAACTCCCTCAACTTCTTCACCTGAATCAACTCTCTCTCTCACCCACATGTTAGTAAACCTTCCTGTTAAAGTCCCATCCCTTCAAAACCTTCTCCAGCCCTACTGCTCCACTAGACCTCTACACTCCAGCAGTAAAAATCTACTTCTAGTGACCAAACCCAAGAATTCAGTGGGAGAAGCACTATTCTCCTGCATCATATCCAGATTATGGAAAGACCCCCCCCCCCCCCCCGTCTGTAACCACATTACCTTCTTGCAATCACTTCAAGACTGCACTAAAAACTCACTTAAAAAGTCTCTGGTTATGCTCATGCACTAATCATGACTAGTAACCCTCTTTTGTAGCTCCCCTTCCTCTCCTCTCCCCTCCCCTACCCACCCTGCCTCACACCATCTGATCATTGCATTCCTCCCTCTACAGTCTCTGCCTCACCCTTTACCCTCCCCTTCCCTTCTCACTCAATCTCTCAGACCTGTTATAACATGCTTAACTACCTCACTTCATCTCAACTCCAAATACATATCCAACTGACTTACACCTAGCTTCCTCTCACTACCACATATACTACTCACTCAGTCCCCTCTCTTACTCCTCTATCTATTCCTTCCATCCCATTAGCCCTTCTAGCTTGTTCTACCTTCATGTGGAGCATGTGCTTTATATCAGCTTGAGTTTAGTGCAATATTTGTATATAAGATTTAGGTATATGAGTTTAGAACAGTATCAGTTTGACCTTAGTACTATCTGTATATACAGCCTACCTTTATTCCTAGCCTCTAGCTAGATATTGGTATATCTGTTCATTACTATGTTTCATATTGTATGTAGAGCTAATGTTTGCTGCAGTATGTATTATTTGTTATTGTATGTATATTCAATTGTTCTTCATGTAGTCTGCTGCACATTTATTGTTCTGTGGAGCTTTTCTCCCTGGGCCTCAGCTGAAAAAGGATCTGTGTCCAGTTGAAATTTCCCAGTAAATAAATAAATAAATAAATAATAAACAGTAAAAAACATGCCCTAGTGGACCTGCACCTACAGCTATTCAACCAAAGCCTAGCTATTGTTTTTGTATATGAAGTATAGCACACAGCTGTGGGATGTCACTACACAAAGGGGGACCCAGCACTGACCCTAGAAGCTACAGATCCATTAGCCTGACTACTCATGTCTACAAAGTCAGGAAACATATTATAGCTGACTTAATTAATTAGGGTAGCAAAAATCTTATAAGGCTTGACCTCAAGCAATTGTCCTTTGCTGAGTAGCTCTTGTGTAATGAAGCTTGTCAACTTATTTGAGAGTATCTCAAGCCATGGACAGTGGATATGCTTTCCATACAAATCAATAAAAGGATATACTCCACAGCGTAAATGTCTCGTTTCCACAAAATAAAGATAATAAATAAACCAGTCAAAAATGGTAGAGAAGACAGCCAGGTACTCCGTTGATTCAAAACAGTACAAAATGTATTCAAAACGAAATCAAGAACGCACGTGAGCACTTTCGCTTAATATGGAAAAGACAGATCATAAGAGAACACCTCTATAACATTCAGATTAAATCTGAAAGCAATGCACTGTCCAAGCATGTAATGAGTTTAGGAGAAGAGCATAGCTTTACTTTTAGGGTGATAGATGTCATTAAACCCAGTATTAGAGACGGTGATATTTGGAATTTTACTGAAAGTAGGGAGGTTAAGTGGATTATTGTCATGAGACCAGACATAGGGAGAGGGCTCAATGAGAGAGCCTCTATAAAACCTTTATATATATATATTTTTTTTTAAATGTATGAATTTATATCAGATGCATATGAACTTGTTTTTTATTATACCCTTATACTGTTTTAGCTTGAGAAGCACTTTCATATATATTCCTGTGTTTTATGCCTTTAATTCAATTAGCTAGATAGAAGCTTGTTTATGATTGGATAACAGGAAGTTTGAATCTATTTATATAGGATCTTGTATGTTGAATTGTAATAAGGTCTGATGAAACTATTAAGCGAAAGTGCTCACGTGCGTTCTTGATTTCGTTTTGAATACATTTTGTACTGTTTTGAATCAACGGAGTACCTGGCTGTCTTCTCTACCATTTTTGATGTCTTAAAACAAACTTCTTGTGTGTATCTGGGTGTATGATGGTACTACTAGTATTAATATACGGACAATAATTACATCTCCCACAGGGTTGTGTTGACATATCCGCATCTCCTATATCTTTCCTACCACTATTGTAACATAGTAACCTCTTCAAATTCTTTTTGTTTTTGTAGGAAAATCTTGGTCTGTCCCCTATTAATTCATTTATATCCAGATTAACTGTTAAAATAGACCAATTCTTGCTAAAAATATCTATGAGTTGTTTATTATCACTAGTATATAAAAGTGGAATTTTTAGGGAACTATTAATAAAGCTGGGCATAGTTACGTGTTCAACCCCTCCTGCTGGTCCATAATATGGCTGTGCTCTATTTTTCCTGAAATCACTAATTGGTGTTAAATTCTCAATAATCTCATGTCTCTTATATCCTCTACTCATGAGTCTGTCCTCTAGACTATTAATTTCCATGGCAAAGCCTTCCTTTGTAGGATTTAGTCTGGGCACTCTAACTCCTTGCCCCTTAATTAAATTTTTAAAAATATACCCCGGATGCATACTGGTCCTAGCCAGAAGTGAATTCCTATAACATGGTCTTCTAAAAATCCCTGTATTTATAAGACCATTCAGTAATTTTTCAATTACATCATAGTAAATCTCAAGTAACTAGTAAGATTATTCATCTTATCAACAAAATCCACTAGTTGTTCCTGACTACCTGTCCACAGAAGAAAGACATCGTCGATAAAAAGATACACATTGTATAAATGCTTCTAATGGAAACAGGGAAATATTTTCCCAATGAGCCAAAAACATGTTGGAGTAGCTATTGGCACCAGGAATGCCCATAGCTATGCCGTCATTTTGGATATAAATCTGTTGATTAAATATAAAGACATTATTCTCTAACACAGTCTCTAGAAATTGACAGATTAAATCTATCTTGACTTCATCATATTCACTTCCACTAGATTGGTAATCAGGTATATAAGAAATACCCAACGAGTTGGGAATTATAGTGAAAAGTGACTGAACGTCTAATGTTACAAAAATAAGATCTCCAACATTCCCACAACTACTCACATACTCATAGATGTCAATAAGGAATTGTTCCCTTAAGACCGTCATACATTTATCTATAAATTGGTTGAAGATCCTTTTCTATATAAATGGACATGGGTTCTGTGACCCATTCACCACCTGCTACTATTGGTCTCATTGGTGGTCTAAGTCCATCTTTGTGAACTTTAGGTAGTCCTTGTATAACGGGAATCAGAGGATTCTCTACTTGTAGTTATTTAGATGTTTCACAAGAATATAATCCAATTTTAAAGTTATCAGATAACATAGTAGAAATTGAACTGATGACAATGTACTTGCATTATAGTAATATGTCTATAAAACTTTTCGTCCGATAACATCCTCTCCATGGCTTCAACATATTGCTCATTGTCCATTATAACAACAGGGCCTCCTTTGCCCGCAGGTCTAATCACTATCATTTCATTTCTTTGTAACTGAGTACTTCTCTCTCTCTATAACTCAAATTATTCCTACTCTTATTGGATTTCTTAAAACTACCTTTGCTATGATAGACTTTATGTATTTCATCTTCTGTCGGTTTTAAATATGCATCCACTAGGGGATGGTTTTGTGGAACATAAGTACTCTGTTTTCTAAAACAATATATTTGTTCATAATTATTACTACCAAACTCTAATTTCAACATAATGTTTCTACAAAATACTTTTAAGTCCAGAATAGTATCGGAGACATTGCTCTCACAGGTAGGCATGAAGTTGAGCCTTTTATTTAAAACGGAGCATTCTTTCTCCATTAAAACATAGCTGTGAATATTCCAAATTAATGTTTCTCCACATTGCCCCACATTTTTTGATGGACTGATTTGGATTAATTTCCCTGGAAAACTTCCGTTTCTGGTGTCCTCGGCTCACTGACCTCCCTCTCCTCATATCCCTCTCCAAATTTATGGGTAGCGGAAAAGGGTGGTTTCTAGAGGTTTCTCCACATTGCTTAGTAATAACACTTTGAGTACTGACCTTATTTCCATTAGTTTTAGGTCTAACTACTTTCTCTAAATAGACAGCATCATTACCATCTACATGTTTATCATTCACTAATGCTTCCTGAATAGTGACAATTGGATACAAGTTCTTGTCTATAGGGGACTTTCTCCCCAATGGCATTAACAGCATTACTTTCATTTATAACATTCACAGCTTCTAAGTGTTCCCCTAAGGTCACAAGTACATTACTAATATTTTCATTAACATGCATTTTAGAATGTCCAACAGGTCGTCTGTTTCCAGGCCAGGTACAAAAAAAGCCTGATACAAAATCATTATAGGTTCATAGGTTCATAGGTAGGTACTGGGCTATCTGCCCGAAGGCATATATTAGCCCAGCCACGTTGTGCGGTATTCACCGCCACTTTGGTTAGTTCCCTAGGCCCTTGATCTAGCAGCTAGTACCCTTGGCCCCTATCTAGTAGAGCTGTTGGTATGATCCCTGGTGTGAACTTTCTGTTACCCATCCACTCGTCAAGGTTCCTCTTGAAGAGTGATAGTGAGGGGCTCTGTGTTATGTAGATCGGGACCTTGTTCCATAGCAAGGGAAGTCTTTGTGAAGGAACTCTATCCCTCCAGCATGTTCTATTCATTGTTGTGCTGAGGTTTATATCCCTAGAGCATTTAGCTCGAGTAGATTTGGTTTTGCTAAGATGGAGCATGTTCAACAGTTCTGGGTTGGACATGGCTCTGTATGTTAGACAGAGATCGCCTCTGAGAAGGTAGTATGCAACAGAGAAAAGCCTTAGTTTTTTCAATCGTGCTGCATAGGGCAACTGTTTGAGGCCAGTAATCCTCTTAGTGAAGTACCTCTGTGGTCCCTCCAGCTGCTGGAGATGCCTGGCCAGGTACATTCCAATTGGTGCATTGTACTCGACAATGGTTCTGATGAGGGAAGAGTAGAGGGGCACCACTACATCCTTAGATCTTGATGCGAACCCTTTCATGATCAGATGGGTCACATAGAAGGATTTTCTAACCATCCTGACAACATGGTTATTAAATGAAAGCTGACTATCAACTTGGGTCCCCAGATCCCTAATTACTTCTTCAGATTTCAGGGAGTCACCTCCTATGTGGTAGTTTGTGGTACTCTGTTTTTTCCAATGGGGATTACTACACATTTTTTAGCATTTAGCTTGAGACCATGGCTTTGACACCATGCATCAGTCTCATTAAGGCCCTTCTGGAGGATATCCATGTCAGTCGGAGACTATTATAGCACCCAGTTTGCAGTCGTCCGCAGACTTGGTCAGCCACAGCCCTTCAGTGCTTGCCTGTACTTCTGAGAAGTATATGCCAAACAGGAGGGGCCCCAGGACAGAGCCCTGAGGCACACTGCTCATTACTGGTCTGGATTTGGACATAGATCCCGCTACTCTTACTTTGTGGGATCTGTCTGAGAGCCAGTTTGTGATCCATCTTGTGATGTAAGGGTTTATGCCCAGGTTGGTGATTTTATCAATAATACCCAAATGGGGAATGGTGTCAAATGCTTTAGCAAGGTCAAGGTAAGCCGTGTGTACCTCCTTTTCCTTATCTATAGCCTGAGTAACTGTCTCAAAGAAGTCCACCAGGTTCAGGAGGCATGATCTGCCCTTGACGAAGCCGAACTGTGTGGGGTCAAGTGTTTGGAGGTTCCCAATCTCTCCATTTATGAGTTCCATAATGATTCGCTCCATTGCCTTACAGATCAGACTGGTCAGGCTTATTGGTCAGTAGTTCCCAGGGTCGGTTGTGGCCCACCCTTGTGCAGTGGAACCACCGTTGCTGTGCATCATTCTATGGGCACATATCCTGTCGAGAGGCTGAGACTGAACAGGGTATTCAGATGCGGGGTTAATTAATTTTGGAGCTCGCGTATGACACAGCCCAGGACACCATCTGGTCCCATGGAGGCAGTGTTTTTAGCTTCAGATAAAACCTTATTAACCAACGTATCAGTAATAATTGGAGTTACACAATTCCCCTGGAATAGTAATAGGCCCTGCAGGTGGTGGTGGTGGGGGGGAATTTGCACTGAACCTGTCAGCCAAGATGTTGGCAATGTCAGTGGGGTCAGTGTATTTTGTTCCATTTTGTACTAGCTCAGAACAGACCTGAGCATTGCCATTTAGGTTTTTGACGTAATCATAGAAGGCCTTATGGTTATCCTTGGCATCCTTGGCAACTTTCTTTTTGAAATTGGCTTTAGTTGACTTGATGAGGGCCCTCAGTTTCTTACTAATGCTGATCAGGGATGATTTTTCTACTTGAGATTTGGCCTTTTTTTGTACAAGTCTCCTCCTTTTATTGTAAAAGTTTGCTTAAGGCCAGGGTCCACCAGACTGGTTTCTTCTTGCTTGAGGAAGGTATCTTGGTTTTATTTGGGATAGCACGGTCCATGCAATCCTGAAGATGTATATAAAGTGCCTTGGTGTAGGATTCTGCATCCTGGATATCATTATCCTTCTGCAAGGGAATAGTGAAGCTTTCCACTTCTGACGCAAGTAGTTTGAAGTTTGCTTTGGAAAGTTTTTTTACGATGGTTTCTTTGACTGGGGGAGGTGGAGGGGTGAGGATGTCCACGGTTATCAGTTTGTAGTCTGATCAGACTAGAGAGGGAGTGATAATGGGTGTGGTACAATGGGTGCCCATATTTGCGATGACTAAATCCAATATGTTGTCCCCTCTAGTGGGAGAACATACCAGTTGTTCAAGGGCGTTTGAATTTATAAATTCTATGAACCGCTGGGCATAGGAGTTAGAACTTTGGTAGTTCGCCCAGTCTATACCAGGGTAGTTGAAATCACTCAAAATTATGGTGTTGGGTAGGACCTTTATATTTTCCAATGCCTCAAGGAATGCTGAGTGAGCATCTTGGGACATGGTGGGTGATCTATAACAGGCTACAACAGAAATGTGGTTTTGCCTGCTGATAGTTGCGCATGGATGATCTCTGGGGCATCATGCTGCGCCACTAACCTGGAGATGTGGGTATCCTTGATGAATATGGATACACCTCCACCCTTTGTACTGCAATCCGGTAACTGAGGCCAGAAGGTATGATATGAATTGTAACCTGGTAGTGCAGGGGTGCTCTCTGGAGCCTTGAACCAGGTTTCCGTCACTGCAAAAACATCGATTTTCTCCATACTGAGGAGTGCCTCGAGTGCATGCATTTTGAGGTTGAGATTTCTGGCGTTGAGTAGCATTACCCTTAGTTTTTGGTTACCTGTTCTGGTTACGGTGGTTGGTTTGTCCTTTGAGCCTTGCCTAAAAAGGCACTATGGGGACGGCAAGAGCCTTGGCCAGTATTCGAAAGCCTAGGGGTGACAGGTGCAAACCATCTCTGGTGAAACAGCGAGGCTTGTCTAGCATGTCATCCCAGGCAGACAGACACTGGATCCCCTTAGAATGACACCAGAAGCTTAGCCAATTGTTGAAATTGATCATTTTGTCTTTGTATAGTGGTATCATTCTAGGTGAAGGTAGTATGCTACTCAAGGTCAGGGTCATACCAGCTTGGGCTACATGATCAGAGAGCTCCTCAATGTCTCTTTTCATGTAGTGGAGGGAGGTACATCTTAGATCATTCACACTAACATGTACAATGACGCCGTCATACTTGTACTTGTTCTGGAGTGATCTAAGTGCCTTTGTTATGTGGCGGATCCTAGCACCCGACAAGCAGCTGACAGTAACCTTCTCCTTGTTCAGCCTGGTGAGTGGAACATCTGTGTGCCTTACTATAGAGTCTCCTATTACTAGCATGTTGGGTATGGAGCTTTGCCTTAGGGGCTGTCGTGAGGCACACTGCTGAGGTGAATTATGTGTTTTCTGGCTTGTGTTTGGAGGTGCAGGTTGTTTGCTTGTCTGCTTTGGAGGGCCCTGTTTCTTTTTTAGATTGGTACCTAGTGCCTCCGAATATGTTTTTGTGTATTTATGTGTATGTTTTGCGGTGCTTGTTTTGTAGATCCATGTGTGACTGGTGGTGTGATGCTAGTGTGTCTCTTCTCCTCTTAACTGTCTGTTACAGTCATGGGTTGAGAGCGTTTAGCCTCCAGTCTGGCTGCGTATTTGCATCTCTCACAAGTGTTTGTGTCTAGAGGTAAGAGGAGAGGGTTGTCTGTATACATGAGGCAGTTGTGACATTGCCTCAGGATGCCCAATTCCACCAGATGAACTGGAGAGTACACCTGAAGCTGACCTCTGGACATGCTTGGAAAAGTAAATTTCACTTGTCTTGCGGACAATCGAGGGTCTTATACTGTATTATAATAATGCTGCCTAGGAGATTTGGAAAATAATAGTGCTGTCTAGGAGATTTGGACAAGTGCTAATTTGGGTTATGCAAGTGCTGCAATAAGAGCAGCTGATCTGAAGCACTTGAGTTGAGGCTTGCCTAGCTCTAAGGGAAAATTTGCAGCGCAGACTTTGTGGATCCAGGAATAGTATACCCCAGCTAACCGGCGCTGCCCGATGCTGCTCTGTGCGCAAGACCACGAAAAAAGAGAGTTGCAGGGTTTTAAGAGAGAGAGAGAGAGAGAGATCAAGGAGTTTGGAACTGATCCAAAATCGGCAATAAAACTACAGTTTCTAGGCAGTAACCACTCCTACAGGGACAGGCAGGCTGCTCAGTGTTAACCACTGCCACTGGTGAACACAGAGACTTCTCTTTAGCCCAAGTAAGCACTGGCCTCCAAGAAACTTACAAACAGTTCAAAACAGCAACTCTGTAACTGAACTTTTTTTAAATTATAGAAAGTGTGAAAATAGCAAGATTTTTTTGTTTTTTTGTTTTTGTTTAAGGATAGCAGAGACACACAAGTAGCAAACTAGTCAGAACAGTGCAATAAATTACTCCAACACGTGTGTGCTAGGTCAGAGTCAGGTATAATGTAATTTTGAGAAAAACGATTTTAAATTAAGTGCAACACAAAAAAATGCAATAAACAGGCTCTAGGTATGTACTAAATACTGTTTCTAACACAGATATAAACTTTTGCAAGCAAGAAAATGCCGAAAAGTAGGCGGCAATGCAGTTTTTCTAAGAAATAAATCAGAAGAAAATACTTAAAATCTCAAAAGTGGCTCCTTTCTTCTCTCAGTGTTTTCTCCTCTTGGTAGGTGCTTCAGCAACAACTATCAAGCCTGGAAAGATGCCAAAACCACGTGGCTGCAGGGTTTTAAGAGAGATCAAGGAGTTTGGAATTGACCCAAAATGGCCAATAAAACTACAGTTTCTAGGCAGTAACCACTCCTACAGGGACAAGCAGGCTGCTCAGTTTTAACCACTGCCAATGGTGAACACAGAGACCTTCCCCCAGCCTAAGCAAGCACCGGCCTCCAAGAAACTCACAAGCAGTTCAGAACAGCAACTCTGTAACTGAACTTTTTTTTTAAATCATAGAAAGTGGGAAAATAGCAAGACTTTTTTGTTTTTTTGTTTTTGTTTAAGGATAGCAGAGACACACAAGTAGCAAACCAGGCAGAACAGAGCAACAAATGACCCCAACACGCATGTTCATAGGTTCATAGGTTCATAGGTTCATACTAGGCTATCTGCCTGAGGGCATTTACAAGCCTAGCCCATCGTTTTGTGGCTTACGCCACCCCTTTAGTATGGGGAACTATACCCACTATTTTGCTGTGCCTCTGTCGACACTGAGGTAATCCCTGGGGTATATCTGCGATCTCCCATCCATTGGTCAAGATTTCTCTTGAACAAGGCCAGCGAGGTGCTCTGCCTCACATATACCGGGATTTTGTTCCACAGCATAGGGAGTCTTTGGGTGATGAATCTATCCCTCCAGCACGTCCTATTAATAGCCGTGTCGAGGTTTAAGTCTCCCGCCCTTGTGGCTCTGATGGATCTAGATTTTTTGAGGTGAAGCATATTCATCAAATCTGGGTTTGACATGGCCTTGTATGTTAGGCAAAGGTCACCTCTGAGCAAGCGTGCGACTGAATAGAGCTGGAGTTCTTTCAGTCGGGCAGCATAGGACAGATTTTTCAGACCCTTTATCCTTTTGGTGAGGAACTTTGTGGCCTCTCCAGCTGCTGCAAGTGTCGGGTCAGATACATTCCGAATGGGGCATTGTACTCAATCATTGGTCTGATGAGTGATGAGTAAAGGGAGACTATGACCTCCCTTGATCTAGATGAGAATCCCTTCATGATAAGGTGGGCAATGTAGAAGGTCTTCCTAACTACTTTAGCTACATGGGTGTCGAATGACAGACTACTATCAACCTGGGTCCCCAGGTCCCTGATAACTTCTTCTGTGCTCAGTGGATTGCCACCTATTTGGTAGCTAGGGGTAACCTTGTTTTTCCTGAAGGGTATGACTATGCATTTTTTGGCATTTAACTTTAGGCCATGGCTCTGGCACCAGTTATCCATTTCTGTGAGACCCTTCTGAAGGATATCTGTGTCAGATATGTTTTCTACTATGGCCCAGTTTGCAGTCATCTGCAAACTTTGTCAGCCATAACCCTCCTGTGTTTGCTTGTACTTCGAAGAAGTAGATGCCAAACAAGAGTGGGCCCAGGACTGAGCCCTGTGGGACACCACTTGTGACAGGCTTTGAGTCTGACATGGCACCAGCAACTCTGACCCTGTGGGCTCTGTCACTCAGCCAGTTTGCAACCCATCTTGTGATGTATGGGTTAACATTTAAGCTGATGAGTTTTTCAATGATACCCGAGTGGGGTATTGTATCGAAGGCCTTCGCCAGATCGAGGTAGGCTGTATGGACTGCCTTTCCCTCATCAATGGCTTTGGTGACTGTTTCAAAAAAGTCAACCAAGTTTAAAAGGCATGATCTGCCTTTGACAAAGCCAAACTGGGTTGGATCCAAAGCCTGCAAATTCCCTATGTCTTTATTTATGAGGTCCATTATGATCCTCTCCATGGCTTTGCAGATAAGGCTTGTCAAGCTAATGGGCCGGTAATTTCCAGGGTCGGTGGAGACACCGCCTTTGTGAAGTGGGACCACAGTTGCAGTGCACCACTCCCTGGGTACGTATCCAGAGGTAAGACTTTGATTAAACAGCTGTCCTAGCTGTGGGTTTAATTCATCATTGAGTTCGTGGAGCACACAGCCGGGGACACCATTAGGTCCCATGGATGCTGTGTTTTTTGCTTTGGAGAGAGCAGTTCTCACTTGGGCGTTGGAGATGTTTGGGGGGCTGCAATCGTTTGGTATAGATATCTCTCCTTTTGGGGGGGGAGAAGTTTGCACTGAACCTGTCAGCCAGTATGTTGGCAATGTCTGTAGGATCAGTAATCTTCACATCATTTTGAACTAGTTCTGAGCATATCTGGGAGTTTCCTCCCAGGTTTCTAACATAGCTAAAGAAGGCCTTATGATTGTCTTTTGAGTCTTTAGCTATTTTTCTCTCAAAATTTGCTTTGGATGATTTTATGAGAGCTCTTAGTTTTTTACTTATAGTGATCAAGGGTGTCTTACCTTTTAAGGATTTTGCTCTGTCTTGTAGTAGCTTCCTCCTTTTGTTGTAGAGTTTGTTTATGGCTGGGGTCCACCAGACTGGACGCTTGCCTTTGGTACAAAGAGTCTTTGTTTTGCTTGGGATTGCCTTATCCATGCAGTCCTGCAGGTGCTGGTAGAAGGCATTTGTAAGTGATTCAGCGGCTTGAGTACTGTTTTCCGCCAGCTCGGGGGCCTTAAAGGAAACCACACTAGTCTTTAGAAGTGTGAAGTCGGCTTTCGAGAAGTTCTTTACTGTGGTCTTTTTTATTTCAGGTGGGGGTGGGATGAGGACCTCCAGCGAGATTAGTTTGTGATCTGATCTCACCAGTGAGGGGTATACTTCTGGTGTTGAACATTGTGCTCCCATGTTCATGATGATGAGATCAAGTATGTTATCTCCTCTTGTGGGGATGGTGACTAGTTGTTCCATGGCATTTGAGTTTATGAATTCCAGGAACTTTTGGGCTAGGGTGTTTGGGCTTGAGTAGTGTTCCCAGTCTATATTAGGGTAATTGAAGTCACCTAGTATGATGGTGTTTGGTGATACATTTATCCCCTCTAGTATTTTCAGGAAGGCCATGTGAGGTTCCTGAGTTTGTGAGGGTGGCCTGTAGCATGCTACAATTTGCAGAGCAGTCTTGCCTATGGTTAATTGCACCTGGATGGTCTCCGATGCATCGTGCGTTGCCACCAGTCTTGAGGTGTGGGTGTCCTTGATGAATATGGATACCCCCCCCCTCCTTTCTTGGTATTGTCCGGATTTTGGGGCCGGAATGCATGATATGAGGTAAAACCTGATAGTGCTGGGGTGCTCTCAGGAGCCTTGAACCAGGTTTCTGTCACAGCACAGACATCGATGTTCTCCATACTGAGAAGGGCCTCAGTGCGTGCATTTTGAGATTTAGACTTCTGGCATTGAGCAGCATTACCCTTAGTTTTTCCTTTTTGTGTTCTAGGGTGGTAGGTTTAGAATTTGAGCTTTGCCTAAAAAGGCACTATGGGGTGGCAAGAGCCTTTGCCAATATCCGAATCCCAGGGTGACAGGTGCAAGCCGTCCCTTGCGAAGCAGCGTGGCTTGTCCAGCATGTCATCCCAGGCAGACAGACACTGGATCCCCTTTGAATGACACCAGTGTTTAAGCCAATTGTTAAAGCTGATCATCTTATCTCTGTATTGTGGCATCATTCTTGGTGAAGGTAGGATACTGCTCAAGGTCAGGGTCATACCTGCCTGGGCTACATAATCAGAGAGCTCCTCAATGTCTCTTTTCATGTAGTCCAAGGAGGTACGTCTCAGGTCGTTTACACCAGCGTGGACAATGACTGAGTCGTATTTGTACCTGCTGTTGAGAGACCTGAGTGCTTGCGTTATGTGGCGGATTCTAGCGCCCGACAGGCAGCTTACTGTGACCTTCCCTTTACTCAGTCTGGTGAGCGGGACGTCAGTGTGTCTGACTATGGAGTCACCAATGACGAGTGTGTCTGGCATTGTGTTTTCTAGGTTAGAGGCAGGCAAAATGCAATCCTAAGAAAAAACGATTCCAAATTAAGTGCAACACAAAAAAGTGCAACAAACAGGCTCTAGGTATGTTCCAAACACTGTTTCCAACACAGACATCAACTCTTGCAAGCAAGAAAATTATGAAAAGTAGGCAGCAATGCAGTTTCTCTAAGAACTAAATCAGAATAAAATACCCAAAATCTCAAAAGCGGGTCCTTTCTTCTCTCAGCGTTTTCTCCTCTTGGTAGGTGCTTCAGCAACAACTATCAAGCCTGTGTGTCTCAAGATCTTAACTTTCTTCTGTTGATGTATTTTGCGCTCAAAAACAACGACACTATACTTTCAAGCAAAGAATTAACTACAGTCTCTGGATATTTATTAATAATAAGTTCTTGTTTAACATGAAGTAATTCCTTCAACCTGAGTTCTCCAGGTCTGAAAAAGTCAATTAAAAGTTTCATGTAGCTCGCGCATACCTTTAAATTAAGCTGCTGCCAGCGAGCTCAAAGTTCTGGATATTGAGTACCTTGTGTGGGCATTTTGAAAACCCATAACCCACGTGGAACAATCTTCCATGCTAGCCATGTTTCAAAATGATATTGTTGTGCTTGAAGCCGTTTTAGCTTAAAAAAATCAAATTCTATCTTCCCAATGAGCTACTGAAGTCCCTCTGTCTCCTCTGAAAAGCCATTCGGCACTTCCTCAATGGAACTGACATCATAATGAAAGAGGGTGTTTCTATCCTTCTGAAGATATGATTGGAACCTCTCCGAAAGGTTCATACTCATGTCAAAACATGCTGGCGGATTGTAATCCAGCTCAACGATCTCATCTAATACATCTGCCATGTTCCCAGGAGGATAAAACAAGTAAAGAATAAAAATCACTAAAAGGATATACTCCACAGGGTAAATGTCTCATTACCACAAAATAAAGATAATAAATAAACCAGTCCAAAATGGTAACGAAGACAGCCAGGCACTCCGTTGATTCAAAACAGTACAAAATTTATTGAAAACAAAATCAAGAACATAGGTTAGCACTTTTGATTAATAGTTTCATCAGACCTTAATACAATTCAGCATACAAGATCTTATATAAATAAATTCAGACTTCCTGTTATCCAATCATAAACAAGCTTCTATCTAGCTAAATGAATTAAAGGCAGAAAACACAGGAATATATATGAAAGCGCTTCTCAAGCTAAAAAAAGTATAAGCATATAATAAAAAACGAGTTTATATACATCCGATATAAATTCATACAGAGTTTTCCAACTGAATGCATCACATATTTAAAAGATAAGAGCTACTAGGAGAGGTTGCAAGCACTGTCCCCTTTGTTTAGTGTCCCACAGACGTCTTAAGGGTAAGCTATGCCTAACCTTTTGGGCCATTACAGAGCCAATATTCCAAGACCTCATTTTTTTCCACAAATCAGACAGTCTCATTAACACTATTACTAAGGATCCAAACTTGATTCAGCAAATAAACAGAACATGGTAATGCTTTCTCCTTCTCTGGAACAAAATCCCATTCCACATTCAGCAATGCAACACACTTTCTTCCTTTAAAAATAAGTTAGAAATCCAGATGGGTATCCTCAAATACACCTTTGGTATGGATGGTGTATTGCTCCTTCAAAAAGGAGGTAAGGCCTAAGGTTGAGCCTTGACAAGGTGTAAATGGCCACAGGACCCATCTACTTTGCATATGTTATGATTTGATGATTTTCGTCCATACGACATGACTTGTATGTTGGCTATAATACTGCATGATTTAACATAAAACACTGATGCACATTCATTATTACTGGCTGAAAATACAATGCTGGCATGCTGCGGGATTGCACTACTGAAGTGTAGTTTATATGTTATTTAAAATAGTGACACCTGTTTGCCACTACTGGTAGGGGAGGCATATAGCCATAGTATCATGTCACCAACACTGTCCATGCTAAGAAGACCCATTCAACTGAGTGGCAGGAATGTCAAAGTATGTTAGTGAAAAATGCTTATCACTTGTTAAGGAGCTAGGTTCAGGACCCTGTGATTCCTCTTTAACCCATGTGGCTTGATGAGTTGCAGTGCACTTTTACAGAATTGGGGCAACATGCTACCCCAATCATAAAATGTCTTGTAGTTTGCCCCATTGTCCTTTTTATATTAAACTGCCCATTTAGTAAAAGCAAGCCCCTACTTTAAATAATTCACAACCCTGCTCTTCACTGGACATTCACTGCCTTACAGTCTCTGTGATGTTTTACTAAGTCAGCCTTAAGAAATCTGTAGTCCAAGATTACCTTCCCCCTCTATGTATTTTCACATCCTGCTGTTGTCCAATACCATTGTGTTTTACACTAGAAATGTCCTTTATACCCTTACATGTTCTGCATTATCTTGGCATAGAAGTCATTTTGTTGTCCTCTGTTTCAACAAGTTTACAAATGTATTGGAAAATGGTAATTTAATATATTTGTCGCCTCACAGTAAGACGCTGTCCGGTTCGATTCTCAGCTAGAGCATCTTCTGCATGGAGATATGGATGAATGGGCGTACCTCCGTTGAAGGTTGTGCATCAGGCCTGGCAAACTGGTACGTAAAAATCAACTGCCAATCATTAGCAGACCAGAGTTCCGCTGTGGCGACCCCTAACCGGGAAAAGCCGAAAGACACAAACATCATCCTACCTTAAGAAAGGCCAAATGCTAAACTGCTGAAAAATTATCTTTACTACTGTAGGTCCATAGATCTATGCAGACATGGTATACATTAACTAAGATAGGTCTGAAACAATTGGCCCCCTACCCAATAAAAGATCTATTTTGTTTTTCTTGGTATTTAAATTGGACTTTAGGTGCCAAATTACAGAGACTTAATTTTTTTATTTGAACTTTGTAAAAGTATGTCTTCTCAGTTCCTCATCTTCCAATAACTATATGTTTGTACAAATTACAAGCTGCATTATATGTAACCAAGTGGTAAGTGAATGAATGTAACAAATAAAACGGAAAAACAAGTCATGTCAATGAGTCTGAAAGCGGAAACATTACATTCTATCATTTCTCAGTGTTATATCCACTTCTGTTTACTAGGTTTGTTAAAGCTGTAATGTACGTCGCATTCCTACTGACAAAATACTATTTAATATATTTTAAGGTTATGTCATCTAGTCAAATAGATAAGCATGGCAAAAATAAATTAGCTTTTAATCCATTTAAATTTAAAATCATACATTTTATTGGCAAAGATATTCATAGGTTCATAGGTTAATGGCTATATACTAGGTTAATGACAACAAGGGCCTTATAAGCCTAGCCATGCAACCCAACCCAACTGCATCCCCTGGTAATGTGTGTGTCTTAATTTTGGGGGGTTATGTTTGTCAGGAGGAATATATTAGTTGGAAGGTTGCTAAAAAGTTATGTGGGGGGGGGTATGTTAGTTAAGCAAACATCAGTGAAATACAGAATGCAAAACTCACTAAGGATAATTTTCTCTGATGACTTCATTATTTAAAAACCTCCATTGTGAAGCCAAAGTAAACACACCATAAGGTCAAATATTTAGAACCAGATTTATAAACACCATATACTTTTGCACAGGACTAATAGTGATAAAGAATGGTAAATAAGGCACTTTCTGGTTCTTAAAACCACTAACACACAATAAAGTAGCATTACATAAGATCCCGTGCATAATCTTGTTCCATTGTGTGCCAAGCAGCTATCCCTACTCAAAAGAACCCAACTCCAACCATGTGCCATTCAGCATGAAGCAACAAGGGCTGTTCCCAATGGATCCAGCAGCGTGACACACACAACAACAGTATCTGACTGCATAGTGGTGCATTGTGGTTAAGCACAGCGATCACTCTTCACCATGTTGTGCAACATACAGTGCTGAACTACATATCACCAGTGAGCGCACACACACACACACACACACACACACACACACACACACACACACATAAATAAATAAAACAAAAATCCCTTGTTGTATGGAAGAAAATTCCTTTCCATCAGTAGGTTTTCCTCTGATACAAGAAAACCTACTACAGTACAACGGTTCCCCTTAGTTTGACCGAACATACATTTGATCGACAAAGCAGGGGTGTAATTTAATGTCAGCAGTATGGATGGCTGAACAGTGGATATGTCGATGGTATGGGATGTCAATACAGTTAAGTGATTTTGGAGGGTGAGAGCGTGTGTGCATATGTGTGTGTGTGTGTGTGTGTGTGTGTGTGTGTGTGTGTGTGTGTGTATGTCAGTTAGGGTTATGAAGAATGGGTGGTGTTGTGTTTGTGTGTGAGTTGGTGTGTTTTAGCATAAGGGTTAGGCTTATGTTAGAGGATAGATGTAGTGTTGTTTGTGTGTGTTTGTGAATGTTTCTGTGTCTGAGTCTGTCTTGTGCAGTGGCAGTGTTACAGGAAAGTTTTAATGACATTAAGGTGTAGGGTTACAGTTGGGGGAAGGGGCAGCATTACAGTTAGGGTTAGCACCCATTTCTAAGGTGGTGCTGAGGAATGGAAACAAACCTTCCAACATAATAAAATCAAGCCAGGAGAATCTAAAGGTGACAGGAGTTCAAGCAAGATGTTCCACTCCCACCAAGCTCTCCTCAATTTGAAAAATGCAGACATCTGTGCAGTTACCAAGGCTTGATTTAAACATCCAGAGAGTACCCTTGCAGTGCAAGGCTTCAATGCCTTCTGCACATTTAGTCCAGCAACTTCACAGGCATGGACTAAAGAAGAAGGTGCCTCAATCTACATCAGTAACAAACTTACTCCTAGATTGGTTCAAAAGGATGACACACTGAAGTTTTGCCATGTCCAAATTTCCATAGACATAGTGCCATATGAAATCATAGCTATAAGCCACCCTCTATATCACATGAAAACCATAGCTCATACTTAGACCTATTATAGTCAATCACCATTTAGCTAAATACCATGTTCATGTGGGACTTTAATAAGCCATCTATAGATGGGGAATCCTACATGATCCCAAATTGTAAGCACAGACATGTCTGGACTTTGTAAACACAAACACACTAGACCAGATCTTGCATATGCCCACTACAGGTGCAAATTTATTGGATCAGGTATTCACAGATATGGGTAAATGCTGCACCCCCCCCCCCATGCCAATGCTACATCCTCTCTGGTTAGGTCAGATCACAAAGTTGTGTTTTTTGACATAAAAATCAATTCTGTAAACCCAGAAAACCCTATATTGTAAAGAACTATTCCATGGCACTCTATCTTTAATTGAGAGATAACGTGTCAATATTTCATGCTCCTCTAAAGCCAGATAACACAGCAGCCTTTGTAGAATTGTTCACAGAAACTCTGTACAACCATGTCAGTGGTTACACAGAAGCTGCTGAACCCACAAGTAAGCACAAAACAAAATCAAAAAGCAAACCACCCTGGGGGAATCAAAATTAAACAGGCTGTAAAACAACAACAACAAAAAAAATTTGTAACTAAAATTAGGAAGTCCAATACCTAAAAAGATAAAAACTCTCTCATTAAACTGAATAGATAACTAAGAGGGCTAAATAAATCCAGCAAAGCCAATTTTGAGGTAAAGATAGCTTCTCAGGCCAAGGATAACCAATAGGCCTTCTTCAGCTATTTCCAATACCTCAAAAGTACTGAACATAAAACCAGTCAAACAGTAATTGAAGGTCAATGCTGTGGATATAGGCACTGTGGAAAGTAATAAAAAAACAGCACAACCACTATAGCTAATAGCATCAAACTTTAATAAAAACAAAGATAAGTGCTTTCACGTTCACTACCAAACGCTTCATCAGCTCTAACTTTACCACCAACTCACCCCAGCCACCCCCCCCAAGAAATGTTATCTAACATAACCCCTCCAACTATCATTAGGGAGCAGGTCATAGATATGCTCTCTAAGGCTGAGAATATAGCTTTATTGGGACCTAATAATACTGCAGGATGGATCCTAAATAGACTGAAATATGGAGACCACAGGAGTCACTATTCAACCATAGCCTCAGAACAGACTTTGTGCTACATGAATATAGGACTGCTACAGTCATCCCCCTGCACAAGGGTGGACCTTCTATAGATCCTGGCACTACAGATTCATTAGCCTGACTCATCTCATATGCAAAGCCATGGAAAGAATTATAGAAAGTTTAACAATGACATAGAAATCTTCCAGATCTTGGACCCAACCCTATTTGGTTTCATGAAAGGCAGGTCATGCCAACTAAAGCTGGTGGTCTTCTTTGAGAAGGTGACTGAGGTAATGGATGAGAGCACAATGCTGCATGCAGACTATCTTGACATGGCTGAGGCATTTGATGCAATATCCCACTCAGCCATAATAAACAAACTCAGAGAATTAGGAATAAACCCCTATATAACCTGCTGGATTGTCAGTTGTCTCACAGATACTATTGGAGAGACTACGTCCACAAAGAGGCCAGTCATTGGCAGAGTCTCTCAGGGCTCTGTGTTGGGTCTGCTCCTCTTTGGCATCTACTTCTTGGAAATCAAGGCCAATGTCAAGGTCCTCTGGCTGACCAAGTTTGCAGATGATTACAAACTAGGATCAGTCATAGAATCTCCTGAAGATAATAATACCTTGCAGGAAGGTCTAACACAGACAAATGACTGATGCCAAGGCCATGACTTAAAATGTAATACGAAAAAATGCACAATAGTAGCTTTTAAGAAGTTGATCACCCTAAGAAACTACCTTATTAACAAAACAACCCTAAGAGTAGATCCAGCATTCAGGGATTTGGGGACGCATGTAAATAGTACCCTGACTTTCAACCAGCATCTGTCTAAGGTAATAAGAAAATCATTCTATGTCACCCAACGTATACATAAGGGCATGGCATCCAGGTACAGGGAAGTCATTGTGCCACTGTATTTGGTCCTTATCAGACCCATCATTGAATATAGTACTCCTTTCAGTATGTACCTGACCTGGAACATCCACAGACATTCCTTACAAAAAGAATACAGGATGTAAACAAAATGTCCTCTGCAGATTGCCTCAAAGCCCTGTCTCTGTTTCCTACAAATGTCTGACAGCTGATTTATGCCTGGCATAAAAGCCATCCTTGGATCCTGCTCTGAGGAACAGAGACAGTCATTAAATCATGCTCTAGCTAACATAACACTCACTTATAATAACTTCTAAGGAACAATAACTTGTGGGTTACATTTGGGTTGCATAGTTAGGCTTATAAAGGCTCTAGTGGTCATAAGCTTAGCATACACCTATCAGCCTATGACAACATACCCACCTCAGTCTCCTATATCAATGGCACTTTCACAGAAATGTTTCCTATTTGTTGACCCAAAAAAACATAATTCTAGGTGACCTCTATTATAATGCACTATAATGCAAGTGGCCAGAAGCCAGGTCAATAAATTTCTACTTCAATTCATTCTAAAACAACCAACAAAGCAACCAACCAGATACAATATTAATTCCAGGAACCACTCCAATGTAGACTCATAATCTCAAGCCAAGCCAATAACTACATAACCATTAGCATTTTACCCAGCAGCATTAGTGACTACTGCTTGGTTCTGTCCTCTTGGTCTTTCAATCCACAAAATCATCCCCTCAAGTAGTACGAGGATGGACCTTCCCAAATAAAAAAAAAAATCTCTTTCCTCGATGATCATCTAAATATAGTAAACTGGTCTTCTGTTTACTTTATGACTAACCCAGGGGATGATTTGACCAAAAACGTCAGTTTTTCCAATAGCACACAGAAGGCTAAGGGGACAAAAATGCCCATAAATAACATGTGACATTACGAAATTCAGCAAATAGAATGACAATGTATGGGCAGCCTGGAAACAAAATTCACCAAATGATATGTTCCTTCAAAGTTACCACTTAGAAAGCAAGTCAGATCAGCCAAATCAATTTATCTGAGAAATAAACAATTATCAGCCACGAACATCCCTAAGGAATGCTAGCAAAATAAATAAACAAACCCTTTTCACAGGACAAATCTAGGGTTGTCATTCTCCTCTAGTTCTATTTCCTCCAAACCAAACAACAATTCATCATAGGACTATAAGGATTTCCTGTTAACATCCATCCGAGAAATCACCAGTTCCTTTTCTACCTCCACTTTTAACCTCCGTCCATCTGATAATAACCATCAACCTCAAATGTACATTTTGCTGAATATGTAGATCCATTCTACTTATATCTGAAATTTCAGTAAAAAATAGAAATTTATTTAAAAAAGTAACCCTTTCCTCTTCTAAACTCTCAGAATTTCATCTTAATATTTCTAAGAAGAGCAGCTGATAAAATTGCAATACCTTACAATTTTATCTTCAGTCTATCCCTTACTACAGAGCAATCCTATTTGCTCTGAAGCATTCCATCATACTCCCTCTCAGAAGTACCCTTGCCGAAAACCTTAAAAAGACTACTGCCTAATATCAAATCTTTACCCACTGTCCAAAATATTGGAAAAGAATCTTATATAAGCAAATCCTGAAATGTCAGTAGATGCAGTCTTCTCACAAACAAACAATATGGCTTCCAAAATGTCTACCACTACAGCCTTACTTTCAGCAACAGAACCATTTATTGTAATATTAACAATGGGCTAATTACAACAGGATTTTTTGTCGATATGACATGGGCATTTGGAATAGTAAACAATAGACTGCTTCTAACCAAGTTTCTAAACACAATAAACTAGTTCCAAAGTTACCTCAAAGATAGAGCATCTGAAGTTCTGTCTAACAAACAATTGTAATTTTGTGGCACATTCAATTCAGGACTGCCTCAGGCATTTCTCTTTTCACTATTCATCAGTGATCTTACAGAAAACTTCCCCACACTAGCTGTTGCTCATTATGCAGACAATATTCTCCTACAACAAGCTCACAATTCCTTCTCTGACCTTCAAACCCATCTGCAGTATTCTTTCCCAGACCTCTGCTCCTTGGCTATATCAAACTACTAAAGTTCTCAACAGAATCAGGCACAAATCTCAACAGAATCAGGAACAAATCAAGAAACAATCAGGAGCAATCAGGAATGCTTTTAATATCATAATGTGATTCACTCAAGACAATGGCAGAAAAAGAGAATTTGAATTAATATACATATTCTGAACTTAAATCTATAACTGTAATTATTGTCATTATTTATTAAATGTAATTCACCTTTGCCCCAAAAGTCACCAATTTTAGGAGGGATTAAGAGGGGAACAGCTACAATTTGAGAAAGGTATGCTTTCTCATGAACCACAATAAATAAATAAAAATATAAAAATAATGTTATGCCTTCATCTTCACCCCACATGCCTGCAAGACTGCCAGGGTCTATATTATATCCTCGAATGCTTAAAAAGGTGAACATTGATTGATCAAACTTATTTTTGTGAAACTGCAAAATATCAAAGCAGCAGAAACTCAATTTTTTTCTTAGGGAAAGAATTTGGTTGTCCATTTCTGTTACTTCGGTATTTTCAGTATTATGGTGGAAAGCTACCGGTCAGATTCAGGTAAGTGTGCGATTGTGTGGATGTGAGTGTTAGGGTGATTTAGGTGAGTTAGGGTTAGGGCTCGGGTTAAGTGTGTGTGCGATTGAGTGGACATGGGGGTTAGGGCGGATTTAAGTGAGTTAGGGTTAGGGAGCGAGTGAGGTGAGTGTGCGATAGTGATGGACATTAGGGTTAGGGTTTGGGTTAAGGTAAGTGGGTAGTTAGTGGTGTGTGCATAGTTTAGTGTAGGGTTAGGTATCAGATTTTAGGTGTATGTGTGTGGATTTCTGTTTGTTTGGTGTGCTTGTGTTGTGTGGGTGTGTTTTGGATCAGCGATTTTTTTCTCTGGGAAAAAAAATCACTGATCTGACAGTTCAAGATTGTAAGCTTTCACTTAAATTAGGTTGATCGATCAGAGTTCGCTTTTTTAAGCATTCGATGATATAATATAGACCCGACTGCCAGCCCACAAAATTATGCACAGCCAAAAATATTATACCTTACATTACTGAATATAAATACATGGATCCTTCCATTTTCCTCCCAACTCACACTCACAAAATTGTCAATGGAGCTGTGTCCGAGCTTAAACTGTTTTACAGAATCTCCAATTTCTATTTTCCTGTTGCCTGAATTGCCATTACCAAAAATGTCCTACTGCCCAAATTGGGATACAGTCTTTCTCTTCATCACTCTGCCTACAATATCCAAAGATAACAATTGAAGATAATGTTTTATTTAATTAACTCTTCCTGTGGATTTTCAGACAGACCACTGCAACTTACCAAATAGTGTAAAACAGCTCCCTGTTACTGAAAGGTCTACCCATCTCCAAGGCACCTTGCTTTATAAAATCTTAAAGGAAGGTTACTACTTCCCCTCCGAAAAGAAAACTTCTAACTGGGAATTAATCTTACTTGGTAAGAAACAATCAAGCTGATATGATATTCTTGGTTATATCCTTTTTAAAACTGCTATAGGAGACAGGATTTGTACCTGCTTCATGGAACAAGCTTCCTCCTGTGATAAACCATCAAGATTCTCTCACAGGATTCAAATCAACCTTTTTTGAAGGCCTCCATAATAAGATAACTTGTAAATGCTTTAGAGACAAGAATAACAATCTTCTCAATGTTCTCACTATTATTGTATAGGTAGTGTGTCTGCATGTGCTATTTGCAGAGGCTTTCCATAAGCCAAACATCCAGCCCTTTGCTTATTACCTTGTGTGACAACTTGCAGCTATAATTTCACTCTGATTAGCCCTAGACTTTATAAATATAAAATGAAAATAACCTCTAACATCTGTAACATTGTATATTATGTTGTGAACATTTCAACTACATAATTTTTGCATTTTATAAAATGAGCATCTTATTTGTACAAATGTGTTATAGCTGTATTATAATATCTTTTAATCTGTCCTTTTGCTTTTGGACCTGAATTAAGGCAGAAAGGGGTCTTTGGATCAGTCCACTCACCCAGTTAACAAACTAAAATAAATAAAACAGTACATGCCATCTACCTAATACTGGTGGCATAAATGACATATACACTCATCCACTCTAATATGACCAGTGTACTCATGTTAATGCTGATGTGTTCATGCCTTATGTTGGTGATGTACATAACATGAGTGATCCATCCAGACTAATGTTAATGTGCACAACAAATGGACATTCCACAATAATATTAATAGCCAGTACCGATTGATGTGAATGGTACACATAACATGGAAAGTCTATCCAGCTAGTGTTGCCAGCAGATACATCAGCTCAGCCACAGCAATGTTGATGTACCATAACATAGTCACTCTTCCTGCCTAATGTCAGTGGTGACGTACTATGGGCAAGACATTCTCATTAATACTGAAGGCACATATAACATGTTTAGGCCATTTAACTAAGGCTGGCAATGCATGTGACATGGCTACTTCGTCTACACTAAAGTGGATCATTATATATATGTATATATATATATATAGAGAGAGAGAGAGAGAGAGAGAGAGAAAGAGAGAAATAGAATAATAATATATATAAATATATATATCTATATATATATATATATATATATATATATATATATATATATATATATGTATAGCTAGATTATATATACTTTATGTAGCACATCTAAACTAACAAAGGAACTTTTGTTTGTGGTCATTGTACATTGCTGTATGTTATAAATAGACAACCTTGTCCCTGAATCTTGCTCAGTTGAGAGTTACTGGACTCCAAAGGGGAAATTCTTCCTGGAAAAGAAAGCTAACCCCCCCCCCCCATAAGATGGCTGCTCAGAAAGAAGCAAGCAGAATGAATAAATGAAAAGATCATTTACAGAAAGATCTGATGAAAGTAACAGTACTAATTTACCCATCAATCATTGCAGATAAGTGATCCACTAACTTTATAGTGATGCACACATGCACATACCATGTGATTACTTAAGGCAGAACTGAAAGCCAACTAGCTGAAAATGCAACTATTATTCAAACAAACAGATGGCATCCTTAGACTGGTAACTACTGCATGAATGCTGCTTTCTTGTAAAACTATTGTGAGGGAGGTTATGCAAATGGCAGAAAGGTATATAAATACTAAACATAGACAGACAGTAGATATTTTTTATAAACTATATGAGGAATAGTCAGCTTATTATAAAAGTCTATAGCCAGGAAAATGTGGTCTCAAGTATCTTAATTTTATTGACAGATAAATTTCATGTTTACCAGTGCCAACATTTTTATTGGTCTGGCAAGCAGAGAAATCACATGGATAAAGGGAAACTTTTGTGAGATTTGTAGGAGTGTGAAAAATATGATAAAACACCAGATCAAATTAAAGAAAAGAAAACAGCAACAAGAACTGATGATAAGTACGACATACTGTGGCAAATGAGTTAAGTTTGTGAAATATTCTAGAGTAAAAATAATGTTTTTACAAGGGATAAATAAGTACACTATATGTAAATGTTTCTGCTTTTTTTTACAAATGAGTGATAAAGTATATGCTGTGACAGAATTAATAATACAGTGATTTGCATTCACTGTGACATACCTGTATAATACTCTGTATTATACCATGATCCCAAAGCGTGCAGCTGATTGCTGCGTGCCCGTTGCTCGTTCGACCATGATCCCCAAAAGCGTGCAGCTGATTGTGTGGCGTGCGTTAATTAAAGTTATACTAATGGAAAAGGTCGCCGGACTTAAATGGGTTTAACATGGGAAAAATAAACAATTTTAAAAACAACGGAGAAAGCTATGTTAAATGAGTTTAACCTCATTGTACATCAGAAATAAATTTACCCACGGTTGGCTTTGTTTGGTCCTCGCCTCGGGACATAATATTTCTTTCTGTTTTACTACAGCCAATGGTAAAGATTCCACTTGCCAAGAGTTAAAATACCTGAGAATTATACACTGTGACTGAACCTCAAATATTTTAATTTCACACCATGAATTATAGCTTTCAAGATTGCAGATACTTTCTTGTCTCCTTGCTTGCAAGGAGATGTTGGAGGCCGACCTTCTAGTAATTGATGTTTCTATAGACTACCACTCAGCCTTTTTAATTGGAACTCTGGCTACCATCTTCATCAATGAAATGTCATTCACCAGGATTCACTAATCTTCCGTGTAAGACTAAATTAGTCTTACACGTTGGGGCATTGAGGAGACCAAAGTAATGGTTTGGCTCCTTGTCCACAACTCTAAAACTAACACTGAGTGTGGACGAGTGTAGGGGGCGTGTCGGACTGCTGATCAGTCCAAAAATCCACACCCCTTCAAGTTTGAAACTTGGGAAATGTCTAGTTGCATGATCGAGTCCACTCACATGTGTACATTCTAACACTAAACTCGCCCATATAGTAAACTCCATACAAATATAAAAAGTAAAAGGAAATTTTTTTTTTTTTCCGATATAGCTGCCCGTATTTGTACGTGTTTGCATGGGTTTGCCCATTGCTTAGCTACAGTTAGCAGTTTAGACACCGAAGAAGATAATAAGAAAAATATATGCAAATTAAGCAAAATAGCAATAGCATAGTGGTTAGAGCCTTCGCACAAAGAGGAGGCGTTCCCGGTTCAAGTCCCACCACTACACTTTTCATTTTTTTTTTTGGAAATCTGTATACAAAAATGTTTCCTGACATGTATTATTTAAAGTTTTGTAAAAAGCATTGAAATATTATATGTAGTAGTGAACAAATATATATATATATATATATATATATATATATATATATATATATATATATATCTAGGAAGGTGAAATGGTTATGCATACTGATGCATGAGTAAATTATTTTAAGCAATGTAAAGCACTGCTAAGCATATTTTACGATTATTGAGCATATTTATATTTAATTGCTAGTAGCTGAGCACTGCATTAACTAGCGCAATGTCTTTGCGTGGAGCTGCGCATCGTGCAAACTAGCATAAACAGAACATGTTTATGCGTAGCTGCACACCACACTAACCAGCGCAATGTCGGGCAACGTTGAGCAATGTCAGGCAATGTCGATCAACGTCGAGCAAAGTCGGGCAAAGTTGAGCAAAGTCAGCTAAACATGGCCACACCTCCTTTACTGTACCTTAACCATTCAGGTCTGGCCAGTAGGAAAATAAAAAACAGTGACAGGGCTCGAACTGAGGATACTGTGCATTATAGTCACAGTACATAACCACTAAGCCATGACAGCATTTCATAACCATGCACTTTCAACAGGCACATATCTTTCAAAGGAATATTAAACATTGTTAACATCAGCTAAGCAGGTGTGCCTACAGCTGAGTTTTTTCAAAATTGGCCAATCACAAATAAGTGTGGGAAATGAGGCATATTTAAGCAACACAGGCGGGAATACTTGCCATAACTGGTTGTAGCTCCCTTCTGCAGTCAGCATGGCTGGTGTTGAAGAAGGCACTCGATTTCAAGCGCAATGTTGGGGCACTGAGGAGGCCAAAGTAATGCTTTGGCTCCTTGTCCACAATCATGAGGAAAGACTCCTGCGGGGCCAGTACCAGGGCACCCAATACAAAACAGAAGCCTGGAACTGTCTAGCTCATGATCTCACCAGTGCCACTGGCATTTCTCGGACTGGTGAGCAGGTCAGGCACCATTACTCTGACCTGATGCAACGTAAGGAGGATCAACTGGACCAGTGGATCCAGGAGGCCCATGGGATGGCAAATGCCCCAGTACTGAGTAAGTAGCCATTGTATTAAGTATTTAAGAATTGCTATTCTTGTCTATACTATGGATAGGTATGTCTCATTATCACTGCATTTACTTCACAGCTGCAGGTGTCCGGGCTACGACTCAGCAAGCCCATGAAGATAGTCTGCAAAGGCTGCGTCACCAGGCAGGTTAATAATTATTCTGCAAGTACTGTTATATAAAATAAATCAGAGAGCCTTCAAAAAGTGTTTTAACCCAATAAATAAAGGTATAATAATTATTTAATAATTGTTCTGCATGTACTGGTATATAAAATAAATGAGAGCCTTCAAAAAAGTGTTTTAACACAATAAATAAAGGTGTAATAAATCTTTAATAAAGGTATAATTCCTGGAGTGTGTCTGTGTGATTTTCTTTGATATGTTGTTGTACTGTTGCATTTTAGAAGTAGTACTGTTGTATTAAGCAGTGTTAGTTAACCCACACTTGGGTAGGCCCATATAAAGTGGATGAAGGGAGTGCCAGTAGCTTTTATGCATATTTACAGCCCTTAACTGTTGGTTCATGCCCAGCATGTACAGGTTAATCTGGCACATGAGTAGCTTGGTATTGTGTTACCCAGAAATGTCAGTGTGCTGCCAGAAATGTAGGGAGCTGTTAATATATAACTGATAATTACACCTGAACATATCTACATAATTATATGAAAGTAGAGCTGTCAGTGTACCATCTCAGCAGTAGTGTGTGTGAGCAACTCTCAAAATATGTAGCAGTAACATCTGCATCCTGGACAGTTTGTATGTCAGATACAGCTCATGTATATAATGATCTAGCAAAATCCAATTGCACAATAGAAGGACATTGGGTAGTGTAATAATACATGTAAGGGACATATAACGGCAGTTAATAGGAATGTAGTGTAAACTAGAAGGATATATAAGTTGTTAATTGAGCTATCTTTTCCACCCTACCGTATGTGCATAAAAATGCAATTCCACACCTCAATGGGTATATCTAATCTCAAAACATTTGTTGGGACATATGTCCTATTGGTTTATAAATGTTTGCATTCCTTTCTATGCATGTGCCCTGTTCAAATAGCACAATATTGGTGGCCTGTTGCCATCAATTAAACCTACATGCTGCTGTAATGTCCACTATTGTTCTATATATGCATGTGTTATGCTTGCTTTTCAACTGTTGAAACTTTGCTGTGTTGGGTTAATGGGAATACGTCTGCATGCTGTTATAACTAACTGGGAATACTGTTGACTGTTACTAACCCATATCTTTATTAAATTCTCCAAAACATAGTTCGTATGGGAAGGCCAGTCCCAGTGGACCCACCTGTCCCACCTCAGCTGGCCATGGCACCTGGCACCAGCAGGTCTGGTGCCCAGCCTGGGACGTCCTTCTCCGTTGGCCCTGTGCCACCTTCAGGTGGAAGCACTGCAGGGGATGGGGCTTGGCCTCCCCATGCAAGCATGGGCAAAGGAGGGCCACCTATCACCCTTCAAACAGTCCGGGCTGTGGTGCGTAGAGACATTGAGTGTTCTGTTGCAGAATCTCTACGCCAGCTTGAGGCATGAGTGGCACAACTCCCGGGTCAACCTGCCCCTATTACACAGCCCCCAGTACAGCCACCCTCTGAGCTGTGAAGATGCAGTTGTGACTGCCCATGGATGGGGATCTCAGTTGCACTGTTGCCATCTGTGAGCTCATGGGCTTGTGATTTCCAAACATCCCTCCCTGTCAATGGTGTTCACCCACCACATGTGTCATATTCCACCCCTGTAAGTCTTATTTGTCTTGTCTTTTTACCTCCCCAACCTACCTCCCCAAATATACCTACGTCCCCTACCCCACATTCCACTCTCACCTGAAAAAAAAAAGGGCAATCTGCTCCCCAAAAAAAAATATGCCCATACATAGCTGCTCATTTTGCACACATGTCCCCTGGACACATAAAATGTAATTTAATTGGCATTACAACATACTTTGTTGTTCTCACCCCTCACTCAGGGGTTGAAGGTTTCATATTTACCTCCAAATGTATTCCATATGCACAGCTGTTGCTGTTAAAGAAATGGGCAGCTATGGATCTTCCCTATACCCATCCTGTACACCCTGAGCTATTTTCCCTGTTGTCTTTCCCTCTTTGTGCCCCTTTTCACCACTTTCCTATCTCCCCATTTTTCTTTTCTTACAAAGAAATGAGCGCGGGGGTTAGCAGGAGTAAGCACTATTAAGCAGTAGTTAGCGGGTTTGCACGAGTGTGCGCTTGTTTGCGCTTAGCTAAGCATTGCTAAGCATTGCGCAAACCTGCGCAAACCCCCTTACAACTGCTTAAAAGTGCCTTAGTCACTCTGTATGTGAGGGCCCTTGTTCTGCACAGCAGCAAAATAAAACACCTCTGTCAGTCTTGAACCCGGGACCTTATACATACTACACTGTATAACGTACCACTAAGCCACGGTAGATATACAACACGTTGGTGCTGAAACAAATATATCATGCATCAGAATGAGTGAATGTAAAGGAAAAATAGGAATGCCATGCCACACAACTTGTTCTGTGGATCTTTACCAACAGTTGTTGTGGGATTACATTACATGACTGTGATAAGAGAAGCAGCCATTCTAGCAGGAAATAATGTTACACCATCACTTTACAACCCCCACACAGTATCACAGCAGGACAAACACTGGCATATCTGTTTAGGGCAGAGGCCATACCTCCCAACTGTCCCTAATTTTCAGGGACGTCCCTGATTTTGAAACAAAATTTAGCTCTGTCCCTCTGAATCCCTTCAAAAACTACTAACTTTGGCCAGAAAGGTGGTGAATTACACATAATGAGTAATGACAATAATTAAGAGTTAGACACTTCTTTTACTTCAGAAAATGTGTATTAATCCATATGCTCTGATTCTCTCAAAGTCTCAACTTAATGGCACTAATATTTTAAAGGTGTCCCTGACTTTTTCTCTACTTTTCCCTGAGTCTGTTCAAATATGTACCTGAGTGTTTGAGAGGTCTGGCAGAGGCAGAAACACGTAGGCATAGCAGCCTTTCTGCTGTTACACACTGTGCAAATAGCTTTGGAAGGAGTTCCGGAAGCATACCCTTATGTAGGAATACAACACTGAAATACAAAAGGATGTAGCCATGTACTGGTAGCAACCAACTGTAACAATGCCATTGCTCTATTGCTGAAAAGACCTGTGTGGTGCACAGACAAAAAATAACAGGCTAATCTCTGGCTCTCATGTGGATAGGTCCACAGTTGGGAGTTACGTAGACAGACTACTTGCCTTGATAAACTAACATGTACACAGCAACCCTGTAAGTCTAGCAAGATAAAATTCACACAATAATATGCACACTGTCTGTACTTCTGCACCCTTACCCAAATGTAGAATATACCTGTGTGTGCTTACCCACAGTGAATGTAGAATATACCTGTGTGTGCAGGGTCTACCAAGGATGTAGGTAAGCATACTCATAGTACTGAAATGTGTCCAGTTTTCTTGAGCAGCTTGTGCTAATGTCAACACTAAAAAAGCGCAAACTGTTTAGAACTGAGTAAATGAATATTCACAGTATAGCTGCTCTCAAACAATTCTTGTGCCAAAGGAATACATCTAAATAACTAGCTGTGTATGGCAGGTAATTGCAAAATTTGAAAAGAAAGTACATCCTCCCATGTATCTTGGGTTAGCATTTTCAGGGGTGAGTACATTTCAACACTGACAAGTGTGTACTGGAAGCAGCAACATTTAGGTCTGAGTACAAAATGTAAATCACTGGCTACACCCCTGGGTTCTGATATAAGAACTATACCAACATTCTGTCTTAAACAATGATGTCCACAGCATACAAGGATGATCTCCATCTTGGAAAGCTGATAGGGCCATGCCTACCTGAGTTAGCAATTTATAGTACTGGGTTGCTATGACAGCGATTACTGCAATCACTACACAGCAGGCTGCATGCAATTAGCAAATGGTAGCCACTAATTGGTGCAGAGGCCATCACATGCTCATGTGCAAATACCTACAAAAGCAGGCTGCAATCGCTGCCAACAAACTCAATCACTCTATTGCAGAGAGAGACAGAGAGAGAGAGAGAGAGAGAGAAGGAAAAGCAAAAAGAAAAAGAAATAATACCAAATCATACAAAGGAAAGGTATGTGACACATACGTATATACTGGCATGTAGTAGATGTTTTTGAAGAGTAGTCTACATAATGTGAACCATTCATATGTGGCAGCAGTACTTATCTATGCACAGATGTCCTGCTTAATTACTGCTATGGACAATACAGTGTGTACCTGTGGGCGGTGGGACATACCTGTAAAATGTGTAGCTCAGCATTAAATGTCAAAAATCTGATCCATGTTATCTCTGTTCTGTACAGTAGTGTGGCCAATGACTGTTAGGGGGATTAGTGCTGCCATTATATAAACATGGGTGTGAAACAGCAACACATGCATGATAGTCATATTAAAGGGTAGCTTAGCATTGGCAGCTGCTGTAGCAGTCTAGTATGCTTATCTAGCATTTATAGCTATATATACCCCCTCTAATATTGGTGTGTGTTCACATGTGACACCTGTTTGTGTTGCAGCAAGACCCAACAGTTCAACTGTGAGGTCCAGGGACTTACAACAGTGTGGACCTTGTGTGTGTATGCCACACACATACGGAGAAATATATACGTGTCATATATATTCACATCTGTATATGTGCATAGAGCAGGGGACATATTGCAACTGTTTGTGAAGGGTGGAGATATATATGTTGGGGAAGGTTAGTATGCACATATTTGTATGTAGGTTTTAGTGTGTGACATACAAGACAGCATACAGTGCTGGTATATGACATGTGGTAGTTAAACAGTGTGGGTGGTTTGCTCAGTTTGCAATGTTGTAGCTAGTGAGGCCTGCTAAAGCTACCTGGGCTGTGAACACTTTCAATGCATTTATCACAAGACTGTGCGATATTATTACATTACTGTACACCTCACATCCTTTATATAATTGATATTCCCACCATGAAAAGTGAAATGTATATGTGCCTACATATATATGTATATGTACACCAATGGATGTGTATATGTATGTATGTGTATATATATATATATATATATATATATATATATATATATATATATATATATGTATATATAGAGAGAGTCATATATACTCATACACACCTACATCTACTTGTTGCAATAGATTCTCTGTACTGTTGACTAACTGTGATGGTCAATGTGTTTGTAAATACATCAAAGATATGTATTTGTGGGATAGCTTAGTGGGAAACTGTTTATGTCATGGTATTATGGGTCCTTGCTTTGATCCCAGCAAAAGCTGTGTATTCTGTTGCTAGGCAGAAAAAGTGCTATGGCATACAGTGTGATTAAGTCCCTTGCTTTTAACTAGGGTGTGTAATTCGAGGCTAAAGCACTACATCTATGATTATTGTTTGGTACTGATGTTGAATCCAAATCCCGTGTGTACTGTAGCTACTTGAAGCTCTGGGCCGGTACAGCAAAGTATGGTGCATGTCCACATTGCTTGCATCCACTGTTTTGTGTGGTCCCTGTATTCATCACAGATTACATTCCTCACGATTAAGGTTTTGTAAGTACTGACACACAATACTGTATAGTACACACATAAAGCTTATCTGGGTTGCCATACCTTTGTGTCCTGTAATTATGTCTGATGTGTGTGTGGGCATGTCTGTAACATGTCCTCTATCATATGTGTGGTAAAACATATAACTGCATATCTAGCAACATTTATAGTGGACTACAGCAATATGCAACCTATATTCCCAATTGTGCACATATTTTGGCCACAGGTTTGCCATTAACAAGTTGTGTGGTATAAGAGTAATACATTTACTGGACCTTACACTCATTGTGATGGATGACATATTTCTTTACACATCAGCTTGATGTATATCTGCTGTGGCTAGGTGGTGCATTGTGTTGCATACAGTATGCCAGGTACTCTTATATAGTCTTATATAGTGATTTTATTTTGTTGCTGTGCAGAACATGGTTCATTAGATAGAGTGAGCCAGGCACTTTCAAGCAGTTGTGGCGTGAGCAGTGATAAGTGGTAGTTAAAGTGTTTCACTCTCAGTTAGGTAATAGGTTGTTATATATGGCAGTTCAGTGATATCTGTACTGTATAATGTTAAATGTGCCATATGACTTGCTAAGACATATTTTTTCTTTATGTCTTCCAGGGATCATAGCACATCACAGAAATCCCAGCTATAGTAGTGCTGAAGATGAGATCATTACTAGCTGTATGATTCAGCACTACAGTCTAATGTTCTCACGAACCAGCCAGAACCAGCAGAAGCATACTGCAGTGTGGCAAGATGTTGTCTGGTGGGTAAATGAGGTAGACCTGCATAACCGGACATATGAGCAGGTACGTCACCACTACAGTGATCTACTCAGACATGTCTGTCAGCGTGCTTCTGATGTGCGGTGACAACAGCTTGCAACAGGAGGTGGTGTTAATATCCGCCCCACCAGAGTGGAGGAGCTGCTAATGAGCATCGTGGCACCTGCCCAACAACAACAGCAGCAGGCATACACCATGATGGAGGTTGGAGCCACCCAGCAAGCACACATGGAGCATGCAGGTAACACGGCATATCTGTAGACTACAGTTATCTGTATTGGTAGATCATGCATATGTAAGATTTGGAGTGTGTAGTTAAAAGATGTAGAGCCTGTTGTTGTGCAATACTGATAATTTGGAACATAATCTGTAGGCCTGTGAATATAAACTGTTGTTCTACTGTAAGATTGCAAACACACAGTAGCAATGCCACAGTTGTGGCCACTGACAAACTGTCTCACCTCTATGTAGGTCCCTCTGGGATGACATCAAGGCAGCGGACAGATGCTGGTGAGTGTGTTCTACATTTATTAGTGTAAATAAAAAAGTGCATGTCATAGTTAAGGTGTAGGCCATGTACACATGTAACACACCTACCCATAATGCATGTTGTGCATGTTTGGTGTAAGACCACGCACATCTTACTAATGTGATTAGCTGCCTCAAACACATGCAATACCCAGATCATCTCAAACAAATGTGGCTACACTGTAGTGACCATTGGATAGGCAAAGTTGATAGTCAACATGCACATAACGTACACAACTATGTCATACACAGAGCATTTTAACATGTTGCACATAAAGGATTCACAAACCCTTTGTAAAGACACACTCCAGTATCCAAAATCTCATCCGCACATTACACATAATATACCTGAGGGGTAGAGGCCTATCATGGGGCATTTAAACACACTGCAACACACTACACATTCACATCAGGGAATGCTCCTTATTGGCCTCCTTACAAACCCATGTAACAACTGGTTGTGAAATGGTGAATGTAGCCAAGGTAGTACAGTTCCGGTACAGCACGATTACTGCTAGTTTGGGAAACATTTGTAGCCTTGAGTGACCACATGATGCTTCATGATGATGGCCTATGGTACTATACCCCATCCAGTTATTGTAACCACAGTACTACACATAGCTTTCATTACTATACACCTCAATGTTGTGTGTGTGCAAACATATGCACCTCTAAACTACATGCATACCAATCACCATTTGCACAACTGACACATATATGTCTTGTGATGCTACTGAGTGGCTAGGTCATATGACACACATTGGGTATGTGTGATGTTTAAATATGCAGTTGTGTTTTAGCATGTCATGTCATGGATAACACTAGCATGCCCACAATATGATCTACACTCACCATAACTACTATACATTGAGTATGTGGACGAATGGTATTCCATCAATTATACATGCATCACTGATGATGTTGTGTGAATACTCATCAATCATGTGCTAAAACTGTGTCCACAATTATTTGCTAAAGACACAGAGGCTGTAATCAGCATTGGATACCTATCTGACACACAGATACACATCCAGCCATGGTATGTAGACCTGTGAGTTATGTTGCACAGTACATTACAGAGTTTTGAATACTTGCACAGCAATGTTCTGTCCATGTATGCATTGCATTCCAGGGGGAGGCCAATCACCTAATAACAAAACACATGCATCAAAGCCATGTATACTGTTAGTAACAAGGACTGTCTACACTTGCACTGCATGCTGTTGAGTAACACATGTCCTGCATGCTGACATGTGTGATATGACTGTTTTGCTTGTGATACTGTACCCCACCATCACCTGCTATTGTGTATGTTCTGAGATTGCTGGTGTTTTGTGTGTGTGTGTGTGTGTGTGTGTGTGTGTGTGTGTGTGTGTGTGTGTGTGTGTCTGCTTTAGCAAGGAGTGTATTTGTGTGTGTGCATGTGTGCATGTGCATGTGTGCATGTGCATGTGTGCATGTGCATGGGTGCATGTGTATGTGGGCATGTGCATGTGTATTTGTACATGTGCATGTGTGCATGTGTGTGTGGGTATGTGTGCACGTGCACAGATGTGCATGTGCACATGTGCATGTACGCATGTGTGCATGTGCTGTACGCATGTGTTGATGTGTGCATGTGGTGTGACATCATGTTCAGGTCTTAAAGTGCGTTTCCTGTTTTCCTCTCATAGGTGCTGAGGTGGGGCTGGTTCATTACAGCAGGGAACCTGATGTCATTGAGACAGACAGTGATCATGAGGATAATTGTGTTGAGGCACAGGCAGGTTTGTCAGGGTCTGTTGTTGGGCCACCAATTGACAGTACACAAGTCTCCACCCCATCCATGCACACAGTCATACTGCCTGTACATCCATCATCACCATTGACCTTAGCTGAGGGACAGTGTACGGTTGACACTGGCCAGGACAGTGTGGTATCTATAGCCAGATGTCTGGAATGGTACCACATAGGCAGATGTCCATGGGTTCTCATCAGAGAACTGCTGGTCATCATGACCCTGGCAGACGTGCCACAACTCTTTCAACCACACGCATGTTCCAGGCTGTTATGGAGGCACAGGCACGACTGGAGCGGTACAACAGACTGGGACTAAGGGCACAGAGGACTCATAGCACCTCTGTAAATGACCGTATCCATGACCTAGCAGGTGCCATGCATAATTACACTGAGGTCATTGATAGACATTGGGGTGAGACATTGGATGTCCTCCACAATGTGATGTCCATGTGTCAGGACAGTGCGGGACAGTTGAGATGTCGACGTGGACATATGCCAGCAACATCAGTAGCTGGAGGTAGCCTTGGACAACCAGCCCCAGAAATGCTGGGGGGGCTGTCCATTGACCGTCCTAGAAGACCACGTGCACGTGACTCTGGCCAGTACCAGCAGGGACCTGGATCCAGTGGACATATGTCAACCTCAGAAGATAGTACCCAGTCTGGATTAGTACCTGATAATGTCTGTAGCACCCCTGCCAGGCACAGGTTCTGTATCCATGGCCAGAGACGGTGATCTGTAAAGCCTGCCAGGTACAGTCTGTAGCTGTCCCACAAATCCCTGTATATGGCAGCCACATGGTGGAACTGTGTGCATACAGACACACACACATAAACCAGAAACCTAGGGCAAACACATGCCCGCACACATTACATCAACATTGGCCCATAACAGTACTCATGGCCTTCACACACACACTCACACACACATGTCGATTGTATGGCTCAGTGTAGGCCTCTGGCAAACCAACAACACACCCTGTGCATATGATGAAACCTGTGCCACCTCCTGTCCAGGGACCACTCCTGTTTGGCATATAGCTTTCTTAGGTACAAGCAAACACAGTAGGGATATGTCTGCCCACGTTTGATGAAAATGCCTACTGTGGGCTATACTTTATTCTCCAGATGACACACACATCCTCCAAAAGGATATCATACAGATAGATACCTGGTGTCAAACTCATGCTGTAAACCTATAAGCCTAAGAAAGAATAATTATCCACTTTTAGAAAACAAAGTATCCCCAGACTACCACATAGGTAGTAGCCCCCAAAATGTGTAACAGGTACTAATGTATACATAGAGCCATGTGTTAAGTCACCTCTCCTTTGATAATCACATTACCAAAGGGTTTTGGAAATCCCTCTGGGCAGCACATAAGCAATAAAGGGTTTGCATGCAAATCCACAGAGGTTGGTGCACACCTATAATGAATAGTCATCTTTGACAGACTTTGCTTGCTTTGAAACAGGTTTCAAATATACGTCAAGCATAAACCCTCACTCACTCTTTTCAATAGAAACCGTGACGAGTGGATGTGAAATGGAAGCCATAGCCCAGGGATCACTGCAGTGGCTAAGCTTGTCACACACATACAGAAGTGACCTAAGGTCTGGAAAGTGCCAGCATGCTCTGGCAAAAATAACACATGTGTTTATGGAGAAAGCAGAGTACCCACATATGAAATACTTGAGGTCACATGTATGTATATGGATATGCCCCAAAGCTACCTTACATGTGTAATGCACATACAGTTCTCATTGTGATATGTCATACATTAAAAAAATCAAAACCCACGCCACATTGGCCAACAGTGTCACACACCTGGAGCACAGACACACAGTCAGCAGGTGCAAGATTCAAACTCTTTCCTAACGACATTATGAAACTACAGCAGTATGCATTTCCACGATGTGCTATGCACATTACTAGGATTTCACCTTTCCACAGGTATATTTGTAGGATGGTGACATCATCAGACTTGACAAAGATGAGTATACCACTTTTAAGGTGTTTGAGTAGTCTCCAAAAAGATTGTTCCTTTGCAGGGAGACACACACACAGTTGGCAAGTCAGGATTCAAACCCCTACCTAACTACATTATGATATGACAGCAGTATGCATTTACATGATGCACTATAGACATTACTAGGATTTCAATTTTCCACAGGTATATTTGTAGAATGGTGACATCATTGGACTTGACAAAGATGAGTATACCACTTGTAAGGTGTTTGAGTAGTCTCCAAAAAGGTTGCTCCTCCCCAGGGAGACACACACATACAGTCGGCAAGGGGAGGATTCAAACCCCTACCTAACTACATCATGATATGACAGCAGTACACATTTACATGACACACTATACACATTACTGGGATTTTCCCTTTCCACAGGTATATTTGTAGGATGGTGACATCATTGGACTTGACAAAGATGAGTATACCACTTCTAAGGTGTGTGAGTAGTCTCCAAAAAGGTGGCTCCTCCCCAGGAAGACACACACACACACGCACACACACACACACACACACACACACACACACACACACACACACACACACACACACACACACACACAGTTGGCAAGTGAGGTGTTCTTAATCCAAACTAAGTATGTCTTTACACTTCATCAAGCAATATGGAGTTACAGGGTGCAGTACAGACATTACTTGCTGACAGTTTGCACAAAGGTTTTTTTCACATTTGCTAACCTCAGCAGGCTTATCATACTAGGTGTATTGTGAGTGTATTGTATGCATAGGCCATGACCATATCATATATGGGTTGATGCACCACATGCTGGCACACACAGGGTCAAACCCTGAGTAGCATCTTACCTTCACCTACATGATACTGCAATATAAAAGAAAGATGATAAACTTCAACAATTGGTTGAGCTTCTGGTGTCATTCAAAGAGGATCCAGTCTATGTCTGCCTGTGATGACATGATAGACAAGCCTTGTTGCTTCACTACAGATGGTTTGAACCTGTCACCCCTATGCTTCTGAATACTGGCCAAGGCTCGTGCTGTCCCCATATTACCTTTTTTAGGCAAGGCTCAAAGTTTCATAGGTAGGTACTAGACTATCGGCCCTGGGGCCTATACAAGGCCAGCCAAAAAGGTACCCTGGCTTTTGCCACCCAAGACATTTATTTTCCTGTGCCACTGTCATGCAGAGATGCAGAAGTGATCCCCAGGGTGAATTTCCTATTTCCCATCCAATAATCAAGATTTTCCTTGAAGAGTGTTAATGAGGAGCTTTGTTCGATATAGACAGTTTATTCTGGAGTATGTGAAGTCTGTGGGATAGGAATCTATCCCTCCAGCATGTTCTGCTTATTGTGGTGACAAGGTTTAGGTCCCTAGAGTGTGTAGGTTCATAGGTTCATAGGTAGGTACTAGGCTATCTGCCCAAGGGAATTTATAAGCCTAGCCAGAATTTGTTGGCTTTCGCCTCCCTTTTAAATTAGTTTCCTGGGCCTATGTCTAGCAGGACCACTGAAGTGATCCCAGGGTAAATTTACAATTTCCCATCCACTCATCAAGATTCCTCTTGAAGAGAGTCTGCAAGGGGCTCTGCCTAACATCAACTGGGATTCTATTCCCGAGTGAGGGAAGTCTCTGGGACAGGAATCTATCCCTCCAGCATGTCCTGTTTATTGCTTTGCTGAGGTTTAATTCACTGCAGCGTGTGGCTCTAAGAGATTTGTTTTTCTTGAGGTGGAGCATGTCCATTCATTCCGGGTTGGACATGGCCTTATACATCAGGCATAGATCACCTCTGAGCAGGCAGTAAGCAACTGAGTAGAGCTGGAGTTTCTCTAGTCAAGCTGCATAGGGCATCTCTTTGAGGCCCATGATCCTCTTGGTGAAGTACTTCTGTGGTCTTACCAGCTGTTGCATGTGCCAATGAAGATACATACCAAATGGGGCATTGTACTCTATTATGGGCCTAATGAGTGATGAGTAGAGGGACACAATTACCTCTCGTGATCTAGAGGTGAACCCTTTCATGATTAGGTGGGCTACATAGAAGGAATAACTAACCACTTTTCCAATGTTATTATCAAAGGAGAGGTTACTATCTACCTGGGTCCCCAGGTCCCTAATTACATTTTCCGTACCTAGTGGATTACCACCTATGTGGTAATTTGTGGGCACTTTGTTTTTTCCAAAGGGAATGACTATCCATTTTTTGCCATTCAGCTTGAGGCCATGGTTTTGACACCAGTATCTGTCTCTGTAAGACCCTTGTGGAGGATGTCTGTATCAGCCAGAGAGTCGATTATGGCCCCCAGTTTACAGTCATCTGGGAACTTGGTCAGCTATAGTCCTCCCGTGCTTGCCTGTACCTCAGAGAAGTATATATTGAACAGGAGGGGTCCCAGGACCGAGACCTGTGGGATGCCACTTATGACTGGTTTAGAGTCGGACATGGCACCTGCAACTTTGACCATGTGTGTTCTATCTGTGAGCCAGTTGGCCACCTATCTTATGACATAGGGGTTAATGGTAAGCTTGTCTATGATGCCAGAGTGGGGGATGGTGTCAAAGGCCTTAGTGAGGTCCAGGTAGGCTGTGTGGACTACTTTCCCTTCATCTATGGCCTTGGTAACTGTTTCAAAGAAGTCAACTAGGTTTAGAAGGCAGGATCTGCCTTTAACAAAGCCAAATTGGGTAGGGTCCAGTATCTGGAGGTTCCCAATGTCTCTGTTTATGAGGTCCATGATAATTCACTACATAGCTTTGCAGACCAGGCTGGTCAGGCTTATAGGATGATAGTTCCCAGGTTCTGTTTTAGCACCACCTTTGTGGAGTGGGATGACTGTTGCTGTACGCCATTCTTTGGGTACATAGCCTGTGGTAAGGTTGAGTCTGAGCAGTGAATGTAGGTGAGGGCTTAGTTCCTTTTGGAGCTCGTGTAAGACGCAGCCTGGGACACCATCCAGTCCCATTGATGCTGTGTTCTTAGCTTTGGAGAGGGCTGTTTTTACCTGCATGTCCATGATGTCTGGGGCTCTGCATTCTTCTGGAATGGACACGGGCTCTTTAGGGGGTGAGGGGGTTGAAGTTTGCACTGAACTTGTCCACCAGGATGTTGGCAATGTCAGTTGGTTCAGTGTATTTTTTGTCATTTTGCAGTAGTTGAAAGCATATCTGACAGTTGCCACCTAAATGTTTGATGTAGCTAAAAAAGGCTTTTTGGTTATCTTTAGATTCCTTGGCAATGTTTCTTTAGAAACTGGACTTGGATTATTTTATGAGCGATCATAGTTTCTTGCTAATAATGATCAGTGATGCCTTTCCTTTTTGGATTTTTGCTCTATCATGTGTTAGTTTCCTTCTTCTGTTGTATAGCTTATTTATGGGCAAGGACCACCAGATTGGTTTCTTCTTTTTGGAGGAGTGAGTCTTGGTTTTTATTGGGATGGCTCGATCCATGCATCCCTGTAGATGCTCATAGAATGCACTTGTAAAGGATTCTGCAGATTGGATAGCATTATCCTGTAGCAAGGGGGCTTTGAAACTTTCCACTTTGGTCTTGAGAAGTGTGAAGTTTGATTTTGAAAAGTTTTTCACAGTGGTTTTGTTGACTGGGGGTGGAGGGGGTCGGGATGTGGATGTCCAGCGTGATTACTTCATGATCTGATATTACCAGTGAGGGGTTTACCGCTGGTGTGGAACACTGATCCCCCATGATGATGATGATCAGGTCCAGTATGTTGTCACCTCTAGTGGGCGTGGTGACTAGCTGTTCCAGGCCATTTGAGTTTATAAACTCTAGGAAGCATTGGGCAAATGACTTTGTACTCGAGTAATTCTCACAGTCAATGTTTGGGTAGTTGAAATCTCCTCATATCATGGTGTTTGGTAGGACCTTTATATTTCTCAGGGCTCTCAGGAATACTGAGTGAGGGTCCTGAGACAAGGTATGTGATCTGTAGCAGGCTACAATCTGATAAGCAGCTTTGCCCAGTGTTAGTTGCACTTGCATAGTCTCCAAGGCTTCGTGCTGTGCCACTAACCTGGAGGTGTGGGTATCCTATATGAAAATGGATACACCCCCTCCTTTTGTATTTCAGTCTGAGTTTTGGGGCCGATGCTCGGAGGGATTGGGATTTCTTTAAATGGAGCATGTCCAACAGCTCTGTGTTTGACATAGCTTTGTATGTTAGGCAGAGATCACATCTGAATAGGCGATATGCAACAGAGTAAAGCTGTAGTGTTTTGAGATGGTCTGTGTATGGCATGTATTTGAGGCCACTAATCCTCTTTG
This sequence comes from Protopterus annectens, assembly GCF_019279795.1. Taxonomy (NCBI): domain Eukaryota; kingdom Metazoa; phylum Chordata; order Ceratodontiformes; family Protopteridae; genus Protopterus; species Protopterus annectens. The sequence goes on along the minus strand of NC_056742.1, from coordinate 462,964,890 downwards.
TGAGGTATTTCTGCAGGCTTTCCAGTTGTTGTAGATGTCTTGTGAGGTACATAGCAAAAGGGGCATTGTACGCTATAACGGATCTAATGAGTGATGAGTAGAGGGGAACAATGACCTCTTTTATTCTGCATGAGACACCTTTTGTGATGAGGTGTGCCACATAGAAGGATTTCCCGACTACTGTGGCGATGTGATTATCAAAGGAGAGTCTACTGTCCACCTGTGTCCCAAGGTATCTTATCACACTTTCGGTGTTAAGTATACTACCACCTATGTTGTAGTTCATGGGTACAGTGTTTTTACCAAAGGGGATGACAATGCACTTTTTGGCATTGAGCTTGAGGTCATGGCTTTGACACCAGGCATCTGTCTCAGTGAGGCCCTTTTGTAGGATGTCCACATCATTAGTAGTTTCGATTATGGCTCCTAGTTTGCAGTCATCTGGGAACTTTATTAGCCAGACACCTTCCATGTTAACCTGTACTTCAGGGAAGTAGATACCAAACAGGACAGGACCCAGGACTGAACCCTGTGGTACTCCACTTGTCACTGGTCTGAAGCCGGACTTGGAGTCTGCTGCTTTCACAGTGTGGGTTGTGTCAGTGAGCCAGTTGGCAACCCATCTTGTGACATAGGGATTTTTACTTAGTTTAGTGGGTTTATCCATAATTCCAGAGTGGGGGATGATGTTGAAAGCCATGGCAAGATCTAGATAGGCTGTGTGAACCACCTTACCCTTGTCTATGGCTTTGGTGACTGCTTCAAAGAAGTCTATCAGGTTTAGGAGACATTATCTGCCTTTTACAAACCCAAAATGGTTGTGGTCCAGAGTTTGGAGATTACCAATGTCTTTGTTTATAAGTTCCATAATGATACGTTCCATGGCCTTGCAGACCAGGCTCATCAGGCTAATGGGGCACTAGTTACTGGGGTCCATGGTGGCCCCCCCCTTGTGTAGTGGATAACCATTGCTGTGCACCATTCAGCAGGCACAAAGCCTGAGGTGAGGCTATGATTGAGCATGGTATGTAGGTGTGGTGCCAGTTCGTTCTGTAGTTCGTGTTGAATGCAGCCTGGGATGTAATCTGGTCCCATGGATGCTGTGTTCCTGGCTTTGCAGAGTGGTTTTTACCTGTACAGCCATGATGACAGCAACTTTGCATTCTTACGGTATAGAGATGTGCTCTTTCATGGGTGAGAGGAGGGTAAAGTTAGCACAGATCCTATCTGCCAGGCTGTTGGCAATATCAGTTGGGTCTGTATTTTTAGTGCCATTGTGCTGTAACTCAGAGCAGATCTGAGTGTTGCCATTGAGATTCTTGACATAGATACAGAATGCTTTGTGGTTGTCTTTAGAATCAGTGTCGACTTTGTTTTCATAACTAGCTTTGGAGGATTTTATCAGGGATCGCAGCTTCTTCCTGAGGCTTACCAGGGAGCTCCTCCACTCATGGGATTTTACCCTGTTTTGCAACAGTTTCTTCCTTCTGTTGTGCAGTTTGCTTATGGCAGGGCACCACCAGATTGGCTTCCTTTTCTTGGAGGATAGCATTTTGGTTCTGTTTGGGATAGCATGATGCATACACTCATGTAAGTGCTTATAAAGTGCAATTGTGAAGGATTCAGTAGTCGTAACAGTATTGTCCATCTGCATGGGTGTCCTGAAGTTCAGCACTTCTGTCTTAAGAAGCATGAAGTTGGCTTTGGAGACATTTTTTAACATGGTTTCCTTAATGGGGGGGTGGGTCCAGAATGTGGATATGTAGGGTAATTAGCTTATGGTCAGATGGGACCAATGAGGCGTTGACTTCAGGTGTGGAACACCGGTCACTCAGGACAAACCAAACTGCATAACCAACACAAATAACCAAAAAGTTAGCTAAATGCTACTCATTGCCAGAAGTCTCAGCCTCCAGTTGCACACACTCAAGGCACATCTCAGTATGGAGAATATATATATCTGTGCAGTAACAGAAACCTAGTTCAAGGCTCCAGAGAGCACACCAGCACTACTAGGATACTACTCATTCCATACCTTCCAGCATCAGAACCTGAATCATAGCACATAGGGTGAGGATGTATCCATATTCATCAAGGATACCTACACCTCTCCCTACATCCTCTCAACAGGATATGTACCCATAGAATGTTGCACATCAACGTTCTCCCCACTCAACAGGGGTGGGGCCACAAAAACCCCCTTGGCATTCATGCTCTATGAGTCTGACGAGTCTGGTCTTTAAAGCAATGGAGCCAATCATAATGGAAGTCAACAATAAAGAGATTGTGAACCTTCACACAGTTGAGCACACCCAGTTTGGCTTCATCATATGCAGATCACACCTCCTGAACTGGGTGGATTTCTTTGAGACCATTACCCAGGCTACAGATGATTGAAATGAGCTCAACACAGCCTACCTATACCTCACTACAGCCTTTGACACCATTCCCCAGTCAGGTATCATAGATGAACTCACCAACCTGGGCATGAATCCATACATCACAAGATGGATTGCAAACTGGCTCACAGATAGAGTCCACAAATTAAGAGTTACTGGCTACATGCCAGACTCTACACTGGTAACAACTGGTGGCCCCCAGGGTTCAGTCCTGGGATCCCTCCTGTTTGGTATAGACTTCTCAAATGTACATACCAACACAGGAGGGTTGTGGTTGACTATGTTTGCTGGGAACTGTAAAGTGTTTGCCATAATAGATTCCCCGGATGACACAAATATTCTCCAGAATGGACTCTATGAGACAGATGTGTGGTGTCAGAATTATGGCCTCAAGCTCAATGTGGAGGAATGCATAGTGATCCCCTTTGGTGAAAACAAAGTACACACAAACTACCAAATAGGTGTTACCCCCTTAAAACTGACAGGGTAATAAGGGATCTGGGGACACAAGTAGATAGTCATCTTTCCTTTGACAACCATGTTGCCAAAGTGATTGGGAAATCCTATGTGGCCCACCTAATCAACAAAGGGTTTGCATCAGGATCTGAAGAGGTAGTGATGGCCCTCTACTATTAAGTCATCAGACCCATCATTGAGTACAATGTACCATTTTGTATGTACTCGACTACGCATATCCAGCAGCTGTAGAGACCACAGAGGTACCTCACCAAGAGGATTACTGGCCTCAAACAGTTGTGTTATGCAACACAACTGGTAAAACTAAATCTATTCTTCGTTGCGTACCGCCTACTCAGAGGCACACTCTGCCTAACATACACAGCCATGTCCAACACATAACTGCTGAGCATGCTCCATCTACACATAACAAAATTGAGTCGCCCTACACACTTCAGGGATATGAACCTCATCACAACAATGAATACAACATGCTGGTGGGATAGAGTACCATCCCAGACACTTGCCTTACTGTGGAACAGAGTCCAAATGTACATCAGACAGAGCCCCTCACTGACACTCTTCAATAGGAACCTTGATGAGTGGATGGGAAACAGACAATTCACACCAGCCATCACATCAGCAGCCCCACTAGAAAGGGGCTTAGGGTACTAACTATTAGAACGAGGGCTTGGGAGACTACCCAATGGGGTGGCGAAAGCTGCACAACTTGTCTAGGCTAACATATCCTTATTGAAGATAGGTTCATAGGTATGTAGTAGACTATGTGACAGGCACATGTCTACAGAGAGTAGATGTGTACTTCATTGTACTGTCATGTTGTACGGCAGGCACATGGACCGCATAAACTGTAATGCTTACAGATACTGGTGGCTGTTATGTACACTGGGAGAGATGTGCACCTCATGTATTTTTTGCCATTGGGATGTGTGCTGGGTGGGACAGTCCCTGTCATGGTCACCCTCTTACACACATCTCTACCCATCCATCTTTGGCTTAATATACTGTGCTCCCCCTATATATATATATATATATATATATATATATATATATATATATATATATATATATATATATATATATATAGGTACATAGGTAGGTAATAGGCTATCTGCCTGAAGGCATATATTAGTATAGCCAGAGTGTGCAGCTATCACCACCCATGGAGTTAGTTCCCTAGGCCTCTGTGTAGTAGAGCTGATGAAGTGATCCATGGTGTGACAGTTCAGTTTCACATACACTCATCAAGGCTCCTCTGGAAGAGTGTCAGTGAGGGACTCAGCTTAATGTAGGTTGGGAGGGAGCCTGTTCCAAAGAAAGGGAAGTCTGCGAGTTATTAATGTATCCCTCCAACATGTTCTATTTATTGTTGTGATGATGATATCACTAGAGCATGTAGTACAGTGAGCTTGGGGTTACTTCAGAGAGCACATGTACATCCATTCTGCATTGGACATGGACCTGTCTGTTGGGCAGAGATCACCTGAGTAAAGAGTATTCAATAGAGTACAAATTGAGTTAAGTTCAGTCTTGTTGCATGGGGCAACTGTTTGAGGCCAGTAATGCTCTTTTTGAGGTACGTCAGTGGTCTTTCCAGCTGCTGAAGGTGCCTAGTCAGATTAATCGCAAGTGTGCTGTGGTACTCTATGATGGGTCTGATGACTGATGAGTAGAGGGAACCTCCTTTGACATACAAGCAAAGACCTTGGCAGTTTGTGGGAACACATAGCATGATTTTCTAACAACTTTGTGAATGTGTTTCTGGAAGTAGTGATGACTATCCACATGTGTCCATAGATCCCTTATTATTACCTCCATATTTAGGGTGTTGGGACCTATGTGGTATTTGTATGACTGTGGCTCAAGCCCATAAGTTTGACACCACATCTGTCTGACTGAGACCCTTTTTAAGGATGTCTCTGTTGTCCCAAACATTGATTTTGACAACTTTTTTGCAGTCATCCACTAACCTTGCTAAACATAGCCCTCGTGTTTGACTGTATTTCTGAAATGTATACACCAGACAGGAGGGGTCCCAGGACTGAGCCATGGGGGACAGCAGTTGTTACCAGCTTGAACAGGAGACCACATTTCTTACCTTGTGGGATCTGTCTGTGCCCCAGTTGGCAATCCATCAGATAACATACGTGTTTATGCACAGGTTGTTGATTTTGTGGATACGACATGTGTGTGGGATGTTGGAAAAGGGCTTTTCAAGGTCTATGTAGGCCGTGTGTAGCTCATTTCATTGGTACATGTCCTGGGTAACTGCCTTGAAAAATGTCTAGCAGGTTTAAGAACCATGATCTGCCCCTGACCAAACCAAAATGGGTAGTGTTGGGTGTTTGTAGGCTCTCAATAGCTCTGTTTATGAGTTCCATAATGATGGACTCTATGGCCTTGCACATCAGGCTTATTAGGCTTATAAGACAATAGTACCCATGGTCTGTTGTGCACCAACACTTGTAGAGTGTGCCAAATGTTGCTGTAACCCATTCAACAGTTTCATATCCTGTACAGACGGTGAGTCTCAACAGACTGTTCAGGTGCAGGTTCTGTTTGTTTTGGAGTTCACATATGACACAGCCAGGGAAACCATGTTATCCCATACACGCTGTGTTTTTAGGTTTGGAAAGAGCTGTTTAACCATTGTATATGTGATTTCTGGGTTTTCACAATCTCCAGGTATGATAATGAACCCTTTTGTCAGTGAGAAGGGGGTAAATATGTATGAACCTGTCTGACAAGATGTTGGCAATGTCAGTCATGTACATGCATTAATTTACAGTTTGCACTGACTCAGAACATATATGAGTTTACATTAATATTTATGACATAGCGAAAGAAAGCTTCATGATTCTCTATGGACTCTTTGACCATGGCTTGGATAATGTTAGGAGTGCTCATTGTTTCTTGATGATACTGACTGGAGAATTATTGATCTTCTTTGGTTTTTCACTTTCGTTGAACAACCTAAGTACTTGGAGTATATAGTTTGATTATGACAGGTGTCCAATATATTATATGGGTCTGTTTTCATATCAGTGTGTGCAGAAAGCAGGATTGGTGAATAGTGACAAGTGTCTGGAGTAAGAACTGCAACTGCCAGATATGTGTGGCCCACTGCTGTACTCAGACATGGCCTAAGTGTGTGAGCATGCCTAGTATGACCTTTCAGTATGTTGCTGACTGAAATTTGTTAAATTTATTTAAGTGTGTGAGCATGCCCAGTATGAGCATATATACTATATGTGTGTGAAAATCAAGTTTTTTTTTACTTCAGGGCTCACCTTTGTGTTGTACATTGACAGGAAGCACAGTGTGCCTGCAGGGCTTCCATGAGTCATTCTACATACAGTGGGGACTGCTATTATTTGTACATTTCTACCTGGGGGGCACACCTGATTGTTACTGTGGGTGTACATAGGATGAAGGGTTCACCTGACACTTATACACATTTGCTAGGCCTGCACTGCTATGTCAGGTACTCCATTTCAGTCTGTACTGTTGCCTATCGTACTGGCTTGAGGCATACCACTGCACTACAGACCTTAGCTTCCAATTACACACATATTAGTTTGTGACTTCATAGCCTACCCAACTCACATCACACTGCCTGGCCTGCTGTTATCTGTCTGCATAGGCCTGGGGGGAGGTTACTCATATGCCTCTCCAGAGGGCATGATGCAGCATTTGTTTGTGTTTGCATTTGTCTACATTTGACCTGCTGGCTGTGACTGTTAGGTATGTGACCCCACCCCAACTGGTATGTGTGAGTGAGTTAAGTTGTGTCTGTGCCAGTGAAATGCTGTCATGACTTATTGGTTCAGTACTGTGACTATAGTGCACAGTATCCTAAGTTCGAGCTCTGTTACTGCTTTTTATTTTCCTGTTGGGCAGACCAGACTGCTTAAGGAACAGTAAAGCAGGTGTGAGCGTGTTTACCCGACTTTACTCAACTTTGCCCGACTTTGCCTGACTTTGCCCAACATTGCCCAACATTGCCCAACATTGCTTCCCCGACATTGCACTGGTTAGCGCAGTGTGCAGCTACACGCAATTGAATTTAAATATGCTCAATACTGGTAAAATGTGCTTAGCAGTGCTTTATATTGCTTAAAATAGGGCACTCATGCCTCAGGTGGTGCTGCAGGGCTGCCTATGTCAGATGCACATAGTACACTCCCTATACATGTTTGAAAACAAGTAGTGTCAAGTTAGGCATTCCTTTTACTGTATGTGCGAGTCAGATAGAGGTGTAATTTCCAGGGTTCCTACTGAGTCAGTGTATGTGCTATGCATTGCCTCTTTGCCAAGGCCAGGGCATACTGGGCACACCCCCTTCTGCCTACTGGGGCAGGCTCAGGTTGTTCCTCCTCCGAGTCATGCTGTACCTGTGCAGGCCTTGGCAATGGTGGGGGGCTGTTTGGTCCTGCCCCATGCTGTTACTGCTGCAGTTGTTTTCGCAGGATCATATTGTGTAGCATGGCACATACCATGACAATTTGGGTACATGTAGTTGGTGAGTACTGCAAGGCTCCACCAGATGTGTCCAGGCACCGGAACCGTGACTTGAACATCCCAAACACACGCTCAATAATGTTTCTTGTTTGTGCGTGTGCCTCATTATGGAGTTCTTGTTCTGGTGTGTGTGCATTTCTGATGGGTGTCATCAGCCACGGCTCCAGTGCGTATCCAGCATCCCCCACTAGGTGACCGCCAGGGATGTCCCCATTGGCAAATCTCTGGTACAGCTGCGTCAGATGCCAGATGTGGGAATCGTGATAGCTTCCAGGGCAGCCAGCACACACATTCATTATTATGCCCTGGGCATCACACAAGACCTGGCAGTTGATGGAGGGGAAACCCTTGCGGTTGACGTAGACCCTACCTCACTCACTGGGTGGTGCTTTGATGTGTATGTGTGTGCAGTCTACTGCACTCACTACCTCAGGGTATTCTGTTATTTGGTGGAAAAGATGCATATTGCTGGCCAATGCCTCATGGGAATTGGGGAAATATACATGCTCACCGACATGTGCTGACATGGCATCCAGGAACTGGTGCAGTACCCTGGATGCTGATGCCTGTGAAATCCCCATCATATCATCAGTTGGCCTCCGGAAGGTACCTGTAGCTAGTATTCTTAGGCCAACACATACCTTGGTGTCCACTGGGATGGGTTCCCCTCTGTTGGTTCTGTGTGTGAGGCGTGGCCGGCACAGCTCAACAATTTGCTGCAGGAGGTCTCTGTCCACCCTATAGCTCTCCACTATCTCCAGCTCATGTAGCCCCTGGTAGGTTACCCTGGGTCTGTACACTCTTCTCCATCTCCTCACTGTGGGTTGCTCAGCAACATTTACAACATCACCACCCTCAGCACCTTGCACATGTTGGTTTATGATAGCAAAAGCAGCTCCTAACATTTTGTCTGACTTTAAAGTTTTTAAGCTTTCCCTCTTTGTGTACTGCGGTGTTGCAGAGCTCTTTGGAAAAAACAGGGAGGAATGCTGTTTGCAGAGTTTAAAGTGCTGGGCTGGGCTGGGCTAGTCTGCTACTGGTGTAATTGGCTGATTCTGATATATTTCACCTGGCAGCTCTGCTAGTTCTCCTTGGTTAACTTCCTACTACTTATTTTCCTTCCTTTTCCCTTTCTGTTTCTGTCCAGGGCAGCGCAGCGCAAACAAGCACACACGAGCGCACATGCACACACACGCTGTGTGCACGTTTGCAAGAAATTTCAGATATATTCACAGCGTATGCCTTTGGTTTCTGGTTTTCAAAAAGGACAACTGTAGACATGCCTCTTGCAATCCTGAGCAACTTAGGGCAAACACAAGACATTATGCTCCAATAAGCTTACAGCCTTTCTGACACACCCCCACATGATGTTACCTATATTTTACTCTGTGTTTTATCCTACCTACTTGGATTTACTGGTTTTTATTCCACCTTGGTTTTTCTATATTCTACTCTACTACTCCCCTACTCCAACACTTACACTCTTGGAACATGGCTCACATGCTGGGGAAAATTGGGATTCACTATCCTTATCCTCATTTGCATAGGATTGCCTACTAATGCATGGTTATGTCTCTCACACTGAGCTACCCCCCCCCTTAGCAACCACTACTCAGTGGCCATGTTGTCTTCAGCCTGCCATTCACTTGCATGGCAAGATAAGCTTTTAAGTGAAAATGACTATTTTTGGCTCTTTTTAAATTATTTTCTGTTTTTTTAAGCTCCACACGTTTGCGTGGTGCTGCACTACGCTTAAACATTGGAGATCGGGGAAAAAAAGTTAGATTTTAATAATTTTAAACATTTATAAATGCCAATGGCCTTATATTTGGCCATTGGCGTGCTTCCTCAACTGTATGCATCCTTTATTTGGAGCTGTCATAGCTCCATTTAGCTATTTGCAGAGCGGTACTCCGTTACCAACGGAGTACATTTGTGCAGGTAACACTAGCCTTCCATGGACAGGTTAGTGTTTCCTGGATTACAAC
>NC_056742.1:462928005-462950505 GCF_019279795.1 Protopterus annectens | reverse complement strand
ACATTGCCAGGAACTAAGTCTGTCGAAGGGTAGGCAATAGTCACAAAATCAGATAAAAACTTTGCATAGTACCAAGCAAGTCTGAGAAAAGCCTTCATCTGTCTTTTGTTGGGAGTATAAACCAGTTCTCTATGGCTTCTACTTTTTTAACTTGTGTACTTACCACACATCTTCCTATATGATATCCCAAATACTTGGCTTCTATCATGCCCAGTTTGGTTTACCTGGCATTCACAGACAGACCTGCTTGTTTTATAGACTCTAGCCCAGCCTGCACTTTTGATGACATTCCCAGTCCTGTGAATGAATGATCATGTCATCTATGTATGCAGGAGCAAATCATATGTGTTATTTCAAAACTGCATGCAGCATTGTCTGGGTCTCTGGGTAGACCAAAATTGTAACACTCTGTGCTTAAATAGATCATATATGGTTACAAAAGCTACATTTTTATTTGTCAGAAGGGAGAGGTGATATATGCCCGTATAACTTCATCAAATCTAGTGCTATCGAGCATGTGCCTTCATAAAAGCACAAATTTTACAAGGAACAGACAAAAAATATGAGGCAAAACTGTGGACATTCTGTTCTTGACATTGGATGACTATCAAACTTGGAAATGCAGTTCAGTTTCCTGTAGTTGTTACAGAAACTAATACTTGCATCAGTTTTAGAAATGATTACCACACGGCTAATCCATTCACTGTGTGACTCTTCTATTATGCCTAACTTGAACATTGTTTTGAAGGTCATCTTACTGTTTTTGTGACTTTGGTATGCTATATGATCCTATTCTAACCTTCACTTCGAGTGCTGTCTCTGTGTTATGTTCTATCAATTAAGTCCTCCAAGATTTTATGAAAATATTCCTTTACTCCATAAGAGAAATTCTCTTACCTCCTGCTTTTGTACAAGTGATAAGGATCTCTTTAGCTGTATTTCAGCTAAACGCTCCCTGGTCTTAACTTCAGCTTGTAAGTGCTTTGCAGAATTTTCTAGTTCTATTAGAATTATATACTTCCTTCCATGGCTTTGGCGTTTGCAAGCAATGCATTTGCTCTATGTTTCTTTTTTCTGGTTGTTATAGTTTACTGCATTTATTCTTTGAATTGCTTTAAATGACCCCTTTCCACTTTGTTTTCAATGAACAGCATAGGACTAATACCTGATCTCCTGTGTTGTCTAACTCATTTTTATTAAAAACATTTTTGTTGCATTTCCTAAGCTTTCGGCATGTGTTTCCATACTATGGGAATACCTGACTTTAATTTATCCAACAAACTAATATAGTGTTGTATCACATGTTTAAATGGTATTTTCTATTCACCATACCTCTAATTTTTCTTAGCAAAGTCAAACAGCATTCTCAGGTACCTGATGTACAATAGTTCGAATGTGCTAAACCCAGATGAAGCTTGTAACACAGTACCTCTGAAGTGTATCACATTGTGAAGAATGATTCTCATTTTGTCTCTTAAAAAGGCCATATTCCTAGCAGTTCCACACTTAAGGGGTCAGTCACACATTCATTTTTTAGGAATTGTTCTAACTGATATCCAGTAAACAGTACTGAATCATATTCATTCAGCAAAAGAGGTTTTATATATATAAACTAACCATTTTAGCCATCCTGTGATCTTCCTAGCTGAAGTTATTAATAAGCTGTTAGTAAGTGTCCCACATTTTGCCCGTTTAGAGATGGAAGACTGAGCCCTAATGTGGCACTACAAACCGAAAGGAAAAAAATGTTAACAAATCATCCCAGTTTTTACAGTCTATATCTATAACATTCCTTAGGATGGATGTCAGTATTTTATTAAACCTCTCTGATAATTCATCACTCTGCAAATTGTAGACTGATGTCTTTAACTGTCTGACTTTAAATCAGTGACATACCTAATGTAGTACCCTTGACATAAAGAGAGTGCCTTAGTCAGCAAATATCACCTTAGGGATACAACCACTAGAAATAACAACACCATTTTGTGGAATAGTCTTGGCCTTAGCTTTGTATTATGTTGCTGCTTTTGGAAACTTTGTAGCGTAATGTAGTCTATTATTAGTAATATATACTTCTAGATATTTCTAGATGCCCTACAATGCCTATAGCAATACCTAAAAATGGCAGTTCGATGATAAGAATTGGAATCAGTGAACTGTTAAATTCAGAATGGGGTGGGTGGACAGGAATTTTCTATCCCTTTCATTAGGCCCAGCATGTAAAATGTGGCTAACATTCTTGTCTTAGGTTTGTCCAACTTCAGGTGACCTACTAGTGTCTTATAACATTTTTCTATAGAAACTGAAGCAGAATTTTTTCTGTTTCATTAATCTTTACTCCATGTAAAGATTATCTTTTAACTTAAAATGGGGATAAGAAGCAACAGGAACAACTTGTTGACTATCTTCCCCTCCAATTTTGGATGTATTCTCATTTGACCTACTTAGTGTATTAGCTTGCTACTGTGTCTTTTTACAGTGTATGTAGCTTAACTGTAAAACCAATGACTCAGCATCACTTTCTTCAGTAACCTTTCTTGAGGTGGAAGGTGTAGCTCCCCCTACCCCAAGAACACTGGTATTGCAGCTTCCTCTGCCTCTTTCCATGCTGGTTCTGCCATCAGTACAGGTCCCTTGAGTATACTATGTTTAAGTTGTCCTCCCACTACCTAAGTGTGAGTAGATACCACCCCCTCACATTCTTCTCTTCCTTTATGTTGCTCTTCCACTACAAAGGAGATGTCAGAAGAACATTTGCAATCAGTTTTACTTATTCCTTGGCTTATGGATACCTGTGGCTGGGAGAGTGATTTTACTTACATTTTTTACTTGGCACTAGCAGAAATTGGGTCAGATCCCCAGATTTTCCTACTTAGCTCACTTTTTGAGGCATCTCATTCAAGTATCCAACCATTTCTGTCATTGTTTTAGTGCTAATTTTCCTTGCAAATCTCTATACAGACTTATCTTTTTTATTTTACTTCACAATTCCCTGCCAATTCACTTTTGGTTCCTATACTTTCATATTTTACAGCTTTAACCATTAGTTGATCTGTTATTGGATAGCACTTCTGATAATAGGTTGGATTTTTTTTTGACTAACCGCAACAAAGCTCGAACTCATTTTGCACCTTCTACCCAAATCTTTATACAAATGTTACAGCATTTTTGTCCCCCAATTCTTTTTCTCTGCCTCATTCCTGTTAAATGTATCAGCCTGCAATACTGTATTTATAGATTCTCCATTCTTCATCTTCACATATTTTTCACAGTGCTTTAAGATGAGGAAAATCTTTTACTAGTACTGCACCATGAGTGAGATCAGGAGGTATAGCTGTCTGAATTCTTATACATGTGTGGGATTCTCTTTCCTGTCTCCCTGAATGCATGCTGTCTTCATGTTTTGGCTGCTACAACTGTTATTCTTACTTGCTGGGGGACGCTTAACAAAAGAAATCATGCTTCCAGAGTTTAACAGAACTTGAATTTCCCTTCCTTCTAAAAACTGCAGTAAATTTCACTAGCTTAGCTGAGTTACAATGACATAATGTGGACTCAGTTATTCTAGATGCAGGGTTCTCACATTTTACAAAAACACTTTACTTGCACCACCCCTTTCAACTTTCAAATTTCTCCTAGTCATGCTATTTTCAGTATTAGTAGCACAGAGCTTAATAATATGACCCCTACCCTACCCTTGAAACAAATTAGCTCATGACTTTATTTATTTATTTATTTTTTTATGAGATACATTTCTTATTGCAGTTTTAGACTTAGTGGCAGGGAATTCATTATTAAACATGCTAGTTAAGTATTCTACTAAAGTTGCTCACTTAGATTTATTTGGATCACTTTCTAGTACAGATTCTCATATATTACCAGCCAAAGCTCTTTTAAGCCTGTCTATTATTAAAGTTTCTTACATGTTCACTTTGCTGTTACTATTAGGTTCAATGCAAAAGCTTAAAACATGCTTTAAATCATGTATCTGTGTCCTTACTTGTTTAAATGCATTAAATGTCAAGTTATAACAGTTTACTGCTTGTACTTAGGCTTTATATCTTCTCTGACTAAAAGTTCTTTTTAAGTTTATCATAGTCAATGCAATCAGTTCAGTACATGCCCGTATGCATTTTCTATTGGCTGGGAAGACAAGATTTTAGGTCTGTACTGTCTTAGGTGTCTGCAGTGACATAGTGCACAAAAGTCACAAAGTAGGAGTCTAACTCATCTGTCATGGTTAGTTTCTTCATAGCAGTTGGGGGTGGCAACTATGCTGGCCAGTACAACTAGCAACTATGCTGGCCAGTACAACTAGCAGCTGCTGTAGTTGTACTAACTGCTGGTCAGTCCCCACCATGATTTCACAAGTGTCTTTAATAAGTCTTGTATGGTTGTGTTCCACACACACACACACACACACACACACACACACACACACACACACACACACACACACACACACACACACACGCACACAAAATATATCTTGTAGCAGTACCACTGGAACACCCTTGCCTTTGGTGCAGGAAGCTGTGGGTTCTATTCTCATACCAGGTAGATGGATTGCTGACACTGCAGTGCAGCATAGGGGGTGGGGGTGCTGCACTCCTGAGTGTGTCATCCTTGAGATGAGATGTTAAAAGGAGGGCCTGTCTGCCTGAGTTGGTGGCAGTCCAGCTGGATGTAAAAGATGCCATGACATCTATGAAAAAGAGAAGTTCCCTGATGTCCTGGACAAATTTCCCATAGTAGTATGTCACCTCATGTCTCCCCTGAAAACAGGCTACTAGCCTAATGGGACTAACCCACTCAATGGAAGATAACTTACTTTATAAATAAAATTGTCCTATCTGTGTATTTTACAGTGACAGAACAACATATTACAGTTTGCAAGAAAAGTGCATATTTGCAATCAGTGTATCATATTATACTTTACTGGTCTTGTGTGCATGCTAGCATTTCCTGTGCACTGAGCAGTGAGCACAGTAGAAATAGAGAAGTGATGGATTATAGTGTCTGGGTATATCAGGGAAGAGGTGCCATCATTCTCCTTAGGATAATTGATTTATTTTAGAACTTAACAGCCTACAGCTGAGTAGAGTGTCAGAACCACTAGCTACGGAGTGAGAGACACCAGCAGTAAATAAGCAATGTCAGCATAGAATGGTGAATGTAAGCCATGCTAACAATTCTGGGAAATAGAAACTATGAAGAATAATAATGGATACACGTAACAATTTCGCCAAGGGGGCCAAGTGGTACCCATCTGTGGTCAGATGCCTAATCCTAAAAATAAAAATATTAACTTAAACATCTTCAAGGTGCTGACTTAGTAATGACCACTGGACTTCACAGACTCAGACAGCATAATTTCTCACTTTTCAATTTCCTTTCTGGAAACTGACCCAGTATAACATCATTATATGGTAAACCACTAACTTTGTGCAGAAATGTGTAAATACATTCTGCATGCTGTAATTTAATGTGCCAAAAAGGAAGTAATTCAATTCTCTTTCAAAAAGGCAGCCTGTATGCCAACATGCATCTGCTCATATCATGCACTCACCTCATAGTCCATCCTGACTTGTACTTACATCTGGACCTTCAAATACAAGGTTAATTGCAGTTCATCAGTAGCCTGTAAGCATAAATTAAATGCCAAAAGGCAGAATATTGCATGTGATTGTTTTCATTATTTCAACAGTGGGCAGCATCACATATTAAAAACCTACCTGCAATCGGCTATGAAGGTTCAGGAGGTCGTTTAGTTGATTATACTAATTACTGAAGTCATACTCCTCGGATAAGTAGCTGTACTTTGTATCACTGCTCTCCCTATATCTGCCTGAATCAGTGACTGGTGGAGGAAACTAGACTTATTCACTTTCCATGTAAATCATACCAATTGCAAATATAGTGGCAATTTAGTTTATTCTTTTATTAGCTAGATAAGTGAACTAGTCCTCACACCTATTCTAACCACAACCGAGCCACAAGGGCAGGGATAAATACAATATAGGTGCACAATTTAGAGTAGTCACTTAACAAGCTTGTTTTTGGGAAGTGTGAGGAAGCTGGACTGCCTGGAGAATATCCAGACAATATATTCAAACTCCTATCAGACAATGAATAGAAGTCAGGACTAAGCCCTGGGAATACAATGATGACCTGTTACCCCCGAATGACAATGCTGACTTAAATGACAGTTAGCATAGAGAATTATAGCTATGAGCTCTTAATAAGATGCTTCCTGTAGTCCAGGGTTCAATTCCATTATCCTTCTTTTGCCTGCTGTATAACATTGAGCCAGTCACTTAACCAGACAGTGCTCTGGGGTAATTGGAAACAAATGGTCTAGGCTCCTCAACAGCCTGCTAGAATATATGCCTCATAACTACCTATGAACCTATAAAGTTTAGACATCATAATGCTAAACAGCAGATCAGAATCTAAAATTAGTGAGATGGGAAACATTCTGTATTGCTTACTCAGCTATATTGTTTTGCGGAAGAAAAGGAATGCTACACAATGTGGCATGAGAATACATGGAGGTAGTTTTATGGGCTAAAACAGACAGCAATAATCTGGACATGACGGTTAGCCTTAAGCAGAGTCCCTTAGTGTGCCATAAACAGCTGTGATGAAAGGTGACATGCTGCAAGGATGTATAACCAGTGAATGCACTTAGGGGATTTTGAGGTCATTGTCTAGTGTCCAGGGCACTGTTATGAAGGCATTATAACTGCAGTGTCCAGTTATGAGGGTAAGTAAGAGAAAAGAAGATTAGGATGGCAGAGAACATGGAGCAGAAAGTTACAAAAACAGTGCACAGAATGGAATAGCTGTCATATGTGGAAACAGCTTCTTCTTCTATGGCCCAGTGCCAGAAAGATGAATCCTATAAGCCAGAAGAGAAAATATGTAAATCCAGATAAAGCTATCATATATAATATATAATTCAAATTCTACTTTTTCTGCTGTCCTAAAGGAAATGCTTTACAAACAACACTATTTAAATATATGGAAAGCTGGAATAGCACCGGCAGCTAAAATGCTGAAAATTACTCCGTTACAATGACCAAATCTTTGGACAGGTTGCAAGTGGCACATTACATTACTGCTTAGCATAACTCCCTAAATCAGGCAAAAGTTGAATAATTTGTGTTGGAACTTAAAAATAATAAAAACACTGCACCAATAGTCCCAAGCCAAACATTTATTCACCACAGTTTTAGCCTTTTATTCCAAAACACAGGAACTTCATCAGAAATGAAGAAAGGAACTGAGAAATAACTACTCTTTTTTTTTCTTAACTACAGGAGTACCTTACAAAGGATCCTATAATATTGTAGAATAAAAAAGTCCCACAGTTAAGTGCAATAAGTGAAGTACATGCCATAGACAGAAACTAAAATGACTCTCAACAAATCTGTAAATTACTGGAATATTTGCTGGGGCCAATGAACTGAACCATCATTGTGAGGGACTTAGCCCCCAACCCCCTACTGATGTAGTCTCACTCTAGCAACACACAACCATACAGATGTGTGAACTATTTTGTTTCTTTACTACACTAAGAAATATGTCATGTATCTATGGTAATATGATCTCACATTGAGAACATTAGTAAGGATTGAGGAGCACTTTCAAATGAGGTTGCTTGAGTGGGGGGGTGGTGTTAGCATTTTGGGGGCCCCCAGCAAATGTCAAGTTGGGGGCCCCTTGGACACTTCCAGTCTAAGTATCACCCTGTTACTACCACCCCTCCTATGCAACCTTTTAGTTCATGATGTAGTGTTTTAGAGGCAACATACACAGACTAAACTGCAGTTGCAGTACTCTTACATTATGAGAGGCCTGTGTACCCCACTATGTTGGCTCATGTCACAGAAGGACATTCACAGTTAATGGAATTTAGTTGTAGCAATGACACATTACAACAACTCCATATGTGGGGCTGGACTTAGGTGAAATGGTGCCCTAAGCACTGCCTACTGCCCCCCCCCACCCCCACAAGCATCCCGTGGGCTCCAGTACTCCCATCTGCTGCCCTCCCAGCTCACCATATTATGCACATTACTTTTTTCTCCCTTTTCTCACATTTTGCCTTACTCTTCAGCTTTTTCAAGAATCCACGTTTTTCTATATGCTTTGAAACACATTTTATTTTTTTTATTTTTATACAACCTGCTTGACTTACAAAGCCATGTCTGACCCAGCTTTGTTAGAAATGCTACATATGGAATACACTGCAACTATAAAACAAAAACACGTTTAGGTACAATCGCCAGTTCCCCAAACAACTTCACTCCCCTGTCACAGCTGCACGTACCGCATGACATCCCTACCACCTGTCCCCTACCTTGTATTTCTAAAGAACCGGTCATAAATGACCTCTCTAAGGCCAAGAACACAACATCTATAGGACATGACATCCCAGGCGACATCATACATGCCCTCCAATAAGAATTAGCAACACCACTGGGTACCCTCTTCAATCAGTCCAAGCACTGGCTTTGTCCCAGCTGAATGGAAAATGGCCACAGTTATGCCCTTGCACAAAGGTGGTGGTTCCACTGACCCTGGGAATTATAGACCTATTAGCCTGACTAGCCTTATCTGCAAGGCCATGGAGCAAATCATCATGGACTTTATCAACAAAGATATAGGTAATCTCCAAACACTTGACCCTACTCAGTTTGGATATGTCAAAGGGAGATCATGCCTGTTAAACCTGGTAGACTTCTTCAAGAAAGTCGCCAAGGCCCTGGATGAGGGGAAATCTGGGCATACAGCCTACCTAGACTTAGCTAAGGCTTTTGACACTCTCTCCCACTCAGACATCATTGAGAAACTCACCCAGCTGAGTGTCAACCCTTATATCGTTAAATGTGTCACTAACTGGCTCACTAATAGAACACATATACTCAAAACAGGGAATATACTTCCAACAGCAGACCTGTAACAAGTGGTGTTCCACAGGGATCAGTCCTGGGACCTCTACTGTTTGGAATCTATTTCTCAGAAGTACAAGCAAAAACTAAAGGACTGTGGCTGACAAAGTTTGCTGACTGCAAACTGGGAGTGGTCATAGAATCTCCATATGAAGTCAACATCCTACAAGAGGGTCTTACACAAACAAATGATTGGTGCCAAAGTCATGGCCTTAAACTCAATGCAAAAAATGTATTATCATCTCTTTCAGTTAGAGCAATGTTCCTGCTAACTACCACATCAATAGCAACACCCTAAGTATGTACTCCGTGGTGAGAGACCTGGACACACAGGTTGATGCAACCTTACCTTTGATCACCATGTCTCCACAGTGGTAAGAAGGGCATGCACAATGTTTTCTATTTCTACTTCATTTAAATGTTTTATAAACCCATATTTTTTATTTCTTTCATAATTTCATCATTGTTAGGATTCTGACAAAAAAAATGTCCTGTGATTTCTTCTTTACTACACTTTATGCAATTCCTCTAATTTGCAAGTTTATATTTCATGTCTTTCTTCACTGGCACTTTTATTATAAGCCTGCATATAAAATCTTGTCCTTCTTCCCATCTCACACACTTTCTCTTTCTTTTTTTTATTGCATCCTTAACTTTAATAGTATCCCACTGGTCACTATAAAAAGTCTTTTTCATGATTTCTTCATGTGAAATTCTCCTCTGTTGTTCAACTTTAGCTACATCAATTTTCCATTATTTTATTTTTTATTTCACTCACTAATCTCTCATTTTTCTTAACTTTAACTCATTTCTTCTTTTCACTTCTGCCCATACTTCTTCATACTTTGCTCTTATTGTATCTTTTAATGTTCCCTTTCCCTATTTAAAGTAATTTCAAAATGCTTTGCAAACCTAAAGATGTCAAAAACATCAGATTTTTCTAAATCAGTCCACAGTTTTCTTCTTTATTACATATAATTCCCCCTTTATCTGAGTTCATTCTAAGGCCCCATATTATACTACAAATAATTTTTTGCAACATTTTTTTGGGAGTGCAACTACTGAACCAAAGTATCCACATTTACACAAATTAATTGCATTAATTAAGTCCACTTTTTTAAACTTAGAGAATTTCCACATTTTATTTATCTCATACATTTTATCTAACAATTCCTGTCATTACTTTTTGAATTAATCAGACTCACCAAAATAATCTTTAATACATATATTTCCTTTTTTTATTAATTTGGGGAAAGTGTTAAAAAAGTTGTTTTTACACTTCAAAACCTTTGCTTAAAATAAAAAAGTACACATATAATGCAGCCAGCTCTCACATGACTTTGTCAGTTATGTTCTAAAATATACTGTTATAGTTAGATTATTTTATCATCCCATCTGCAATTTATTAAATGTTGCTGAATTCAATTACATTTTTGATAAAATTAAGTTTCCTATCACTTCTCTCATTTGGAGTAGGTCTGAACAGTTATGTTTGATTGGAATGGCTATCTTTATTGCTCATACATTTATGTAGATACTTCATATAATACTGACATTGTCTTTCCTTATTTCCAGTACTTTGACACAATGCTCACCACTTTAATTGGCCTAAAAAGCTGCAGTTTTACTCACCAAAAATTGAATGTAATTTCTTTTTTTCTGATAAGTACCCAGACTTGCATCCCTGATTGCTTTAATCATGGTCCTTTGTCCCCAATTTTATAAGTCGATCAGGTTTAGTCAAGAACTGCAGTGCATGGAAAGTATGCACATAAAGAATAAAATAATAGTACTGGGACTGGGACATTTGAAAAAAAAAATGATCCTGTCCCATTCCCATTTATCTAGGGCATCTGTTCTCATGTATAAGCAATTAACAGGTCTGACTGTGCACAGGTCAAGAATCACTGAACGGTACAGGCAGAATAAACACAAACACGGATGTGCAATAATACCTGTACCACATACATGTGCAATAATGCCTAAACTACATGCATGCACAATAACTACACCACATACATGTGTAATAATACCTATACCACATACATGTGCAGTACTACCTATTCTATATACATGCACAATAATACCTATACCACATACATATGCAATAATACCTATACTACATACATATGCAATATCTGTACCACATACGAGTAATAATACTTATACAACATACATGTAGAATAATACCTATACCATATACATGCACAATAATGCCTATACTACATACGTGTGCAGTAATACCTCTGCTACATACATGCACAATAATACCTATACCACATGCATGTGCAATAATACCTATCCCACATACATATGCAATAATAGCTATACCACATACATGTGCAATAACAAAAAACAGAGTTACTCCCAGTTAAGTTGCACAATGATAAAGTAACTAACTTTTTTAAAACTATAAGAAATATATTTGATGAATTACTTGTTCACAACACAAAGTACTATTTTGTTACATAAGCATGTTTTTCATTTCATCCTCTAGCCATCAGGATTCCGTAATATATTTTAGGTAATAAATCGTTATCAACATCAGACTTTACTGAGGTAGTTAGTTTTGTTTCTACAGTTTGCAGATGGTAATATCACAGCCCTACTTTCATTTCCTTAAGTAAGAACAGCACATAACTCTCCCTGATACAGGTAGTACAGATCGGATTAACACAAAAGCAGGAAATCGATAAAGTGCTTCGATACTTGTTTCCCTTGAATCCTTTTGAATACTCCGGATTAAACAGAAATCCCGTCCAATACTCTTTCATAGACTATCGTCTATGGGAGGAAATGGTGAAACCCGCGGCTGCTGCATGGGGGCCCTTGTTCATGGGGGAAATAATCTGGGGCTCCCCACGGCCGCGGGTTTTGCAGGTGCCTAACACCGGCTATGGGGGGGGGGACTGACAATTTATGTGCTATTTCTTTTGCTACAGTTCTGCACTGCATATGTTACCTTTAATACATTTTACATTTTGAATTTTATCTAACACTTCCTGACTTGATCACATTTGAACTTTACATGTTCTTTTTGGTTATCATCATTCTGGAAATGTGATGTTCATTTTTAAAAAGCATAAAAACTCAGGACAACTGTCATGTGCACCCAAAAAGAAATGGGAATGTGATCTGATGTGCATCTCTATCAGGGAGCAAACAGAAGGAAAATAAATGTAATAGGGCAAGAGTGTGGAGAATATAGCATTGGCAACAACTGCAAAGGAAATAAATTAATACAGTTGTATGCATATATTATTACACAGAGAGGGTTGTACTTCTCAACTCTTTCTGATTCTGTGTCAGATTTTAGCTCTGTCCCTCTTAATCCCTCTTAACACTGGTGCCATTTGGACAAAAGGTGGTGAATTATACTTAATAAATAATGAATTTGCATTTCCCTATGCTGTGGAATAAAATCCCGGTCCATGTGAGGCAGAGCACCTCGCTGGCTCTGTTCAAGAGAAATCTTGACCTGTGGATGGGAGATCGTAGGTTTACCCCGGGAATCATCTCTGTGTCACTGCTGGACAGAGGCACAACAAACTAATGGGTACAGTATTTTTTCATATAAGGGGTGGCGTAAGCCACAAAACTTTGGGTTAGGCTTATAAATGTCTTAGGGCAGATAGCCTAGTATAAACCTATGAACCTATGAACCTATGAATAATTAAGGGCTGAATACTTATTTTACTTCAGGAAATGTATATTAATTCACATTCTCTAATTTTGTTAATGCCTCAAGTTAATAAAACTAATACTTTAAAAGTGTCCCTGATTTTTTCTGAATTTGTCCCTGATTCTGTCGAGATTTGTCCCTGATTGCTTGAGAGGTAGACTCTGTAATGCACTACATGAAACAAGGATGGACTGTACATCAAAAGAAGCATAACAACAAGTGAAGGATCAGGGCAGCTGCACGATATCTAGTTGCAAGAAACAGCAGAATTAGCCTAGTCAGGTGTTCTCCCACTAGCAAACTATCTTTGTGTCTTTTTTTGTTTGTTTTTTTGGTTCTTGAGGCAGCATATTTATTGTTTTCAATTTGTAGTTTTAAGCTCTGGGTTCAGGGCTTTTATCAGCTTTTGAATTCATTTTGCTTGTCATTGTCTGTCCTTGTAGTCATGACTTTTTATATGTGCAATGCTAGCTATCTGATCTAACAAAATGACTTATGGGGGTGGGACAATGCCCTCTCATGATGGCCTGATTGTCTGAGTGACAAAACTATTAGGTTTATGTGTTTACTGTCTTGCAGCTAGTGAAACTTACATTTCCTGATTTGTTGCTTCATTTTATGCTCACTGAATAATTACTGAAGTTGTCATTTTTATTTCAGTTTTGTTATTACTTAAGTGATTTCCTGTACGTAAGGCTGTATTTGTTTGTTGTTATGAATCACTATTTAACTAATGCTGTTACTGAAATGATTACCCTGACTCAATTTTAATGTTGTCTTCCTTTCTAGGCCACACAGTTTACATTGTCTTACTTAAGTCATTTGTGAGTAGCCTCAGTCCAGCAGATTGCTCAACATTGTGACTTTTTTGTTTCAACAGTCTTTACTTTTCATACTTCTATAAACAAATCATTTGTCATTCTTGAACACAGGGTAGTACTTGAGGTGGCATGTAAAAATAATAATTAAGTTGTACGTTTAATGATGAAATATTAAGAAATAGCAAAGTAAAGAGGCTACATTTGTCAAAATAAACATTAGCTCACAAGTGTGGTAATTTGCATTAGTCTGTGGGAACATTTCAGCAAACATTTGTTATAACTGTAGGTCAAAAAGAAGAGATAGCAGAATTGTGTATGAGTTGTTTAGAAGGTGATTTTGCAGGGTGAGTGCAAAACTTTCATTAGGAACTATAATAAAAAAGTAATTATAGCACCATATAAAAAGTGACAGCTAATCCTGCCAAGAGGTGGTCAGAAAACAATGTTCTTTAGTTTTATGCAGCTCATAATTTGGAGAAGTTTATAGGTTTATGCATTTTAGTCCAGGGTGTTAGAATGCACTTCTCCAATTCATGCCTGACTTAGATGTTTAATCATGAAATCCATCCGTATGGACATCCTCACCTCCTCTTTTCTTCTTCTGGTCTCTCCAAAATCGGCTTTACAAATGGTATTTTGCTTTTAGCACATGAGGCTGAACTAGTATTCCCTTTGTAGTTGTCCTTAGAGCTATTTTGCCTTCCTCTCTGATGTCCTTGTTTCTTTGTCTGTCCCACATTGTGCATGTTGCTACCCATCTTGGGCACTTTATCTCCTTCATTTTGATTTTCCTTAGCTGCTTTGTGTTCACTGACCATGTGTCTGTGGAAGGACTGCTTGTACCATTATTCTGCAACTCATGCATTTCAGCTTCTTTGGCATTGTTCTGTAACAAACTGTCCCTCACACTTTGCGCAAGTTGGCTGCAGTCCCTCTGACTCTGATTTTAACCTTCTCATTCAGATTTCCCTTTTCCTCAGCAATGCCTCCCAGATTCTTGAAGCTGTTAACCTCTTCCTGCATTATCCTTCTATTTCAGTTTTCAGCTTCTTCAAATTTCCTGCATGATCACTGTCTTGCATGTATCCACTTTCATCCCATGAGCCTTTAGTTTTATATTGCGGTCCCATATCATTTGCTACTCGGGGTCTGCTTGTAGTGGCACATCATTTGCATAGAACAGCTTTGTTAATCTCTCCTATCTGACCTGTTTGCTGGTGTAATCAATCACAGTATAAAACAGCTATGGGCTAAAAGCTGAATGCTTATAAAACCCACATCTACTAAGAACTCCACTCTGAGTATAAATATTCTTCCTATTTGTGTCACTGCATCATTCTACACAGCTTTTAGTAATTTTACTTAATGTCTCAACGAGCTACACAAAGCAACTTACTTGAGCCCTTATATGCTTTTTCCATGACTGAGAATGTCCAGTTGGACTCTTACTTCAGCTCCATCTTCTTTTTAAGGGTCTGTATTACATGATCAAAACCTTAAATTATCAAACACCTAAAGGTCGATCATGAAATATCAAACCCTAAACATGGAAAATGGCCACTTCCACATAGGGAAACAATGCCATTGGTGAAATAAAAAAAAAAAGCTTTAAACAGAAATGAAGTGGGAGGCTTCACCCCCCCCCCCCACACCTCCCAATGTGGGTGGCTGTGCTCCCCAAACCCCCCTAAATAAATATAGTAACTCTGAGATTACTCTTCAGCAGAGAAAGAACAAAATCCGCATAACGGCCAAATGACTTGTTTCCCTGTGTGGAAACGGCTGTTCGCAATTTTCAGACTTTGACATTTAGTGATCGACCTTTAGGTGTTAGATAATCTAAGGTTGCGATCACGTAATAGGGAACCTCTTTTTAACTGTCTCTCTGCAAACATCAAATTAGTTATTATGCATCCTAATCTGAATGGCAGCTGCTTGTTTCCCTGAGCTGCACATATGTCAGTCACCCCCCCTTCGACACTTTCATTCAGTATGACTGGAGTTTGATACGCCTTTGTAATGCCGACAGTTGGCCCCTGAGAAGCCAATAATCTCCATATAACATTTTCATTACATTTGTTGTGATTTCATATGTGCCTGCTGGTTTATAATTTTCCTTGGTCCATTCCATATTTCTTCTATGGTTAGTTCTCTTCCTCTTTCACCACAGGCTGTGCATTTGGCAGGACAGCTCCTGTGGTATTATTTTTATTCAGAAGTACTCCTGCAGTCTGCCCTTCCTGCACAATTGGCAAGAGAACAAATTGCTTTTAACATCTCTTATGAATGGCATCAGCTGATTATTTTCTTTGTTTTTCTGTCTCTTTAAACTCAATAGAACTACTATGCATCACCTGCTGAGTCACTTTCTACAAGCTGGAACTATCATCCCACTCAACCTTAACTTAAGAAAAAAAAAAACTTCTTCTTATAAACTGCAGCAAACTACTTGCTACATTTGTAGCCAGCAGCAGCTACAGTTTATGACATGTTGAGTGAAACAGCACCTCAGCTCTGATTGCAAATGCAATGCTGGCATCACATCTCTCAACTGTACAGATTTCCACAGAATGTCCAGATTTTTTGCCTCACATTTTTTATCTGTTTCTCATAAAATTGTGTTTTTTTTCCTGGCAAATTATTGACAAATTATTGAGAGTTGAAGTCAGAAAATAATGACAGACATTTGAGTTTCAGACTTCATACTCTTCTGGAAATTCATACTAATGTAAAACCTGTTATTTTATCAACTGTCTAAGTTTGTAAGGGCAATATTTAAAACGAGTTCCTATTTTGGGCCATTGTCACCACATTTTTTATGGCTTTGTCCAGATTTCTTGCTATAAGAGGTCAAGAGGTATGGCTGGCATTCAATGCAGATAATGCACCAAAGACTGATCAGGATTTGCCAATTGCTCTCCTCTAACACATTGTGCACAGGGCTGCAGCCTTCTTTACCCCACCCTTGCTACACCTCTGCTCTTATTCCTTGCTCGTTGCCATTTTGACTACTCTACTAGCTTGTTTGTTAGACCTGTTTTTGTTTTCATAGCTCTGCTGAGGAACATAGGCTGAGATCATGAAGACCCTGTGGTCTGGGATTTGGGAATGCATGCAGACAGTGACTTGACCTTTGTCATCATGTGTCTACTATAGCAAGGAAATATTTTGTCATTTCACAACCTATAAGCAAGGGAAATGCATCTAGGTCCAAATATGTCATTGTTGCACTCGGCCCTCATTTGACCACTCATTGAGTGTAATGGTCCCTTTGGTATGCACCACACCAGGCATATGCAACAAGTGAAACATCTACAAAGTCTCCTTGCAAGATAAATACATGGTGTAGACAACTTGTCCTATGCAGATTTGTCTTACACTTGTACTCTGTCTCCTACAGAACACAGAGAGGCAATGTATTTCTGGTCATCAAAGCAGCTTCTGATCCAGCCCTTATGGGTTTGTTGCATACCTGTAAATCAAACAGCATCAGAAATACTTGTTCTATGGACCTGAACATCATCTGCAACATAGATTTCTGTATCAGGCTTCCCATCCATTTGAAGCAGATTTCCTCCCAGTACCTATTCAAGTACAAATTGGATCAGCAGATGGGGAATCATTAAACTGGTCTTGTACCTGTGTCCCTATTCAAAAGAGGGAGCTTGCAAATGCTTTATGACTCATGCCCAGGCTATACCCTGCATAAATTGAGGGGTATTGAAACCAGGCAGATATATTTGGGAAGCATGGCTGGGCTTCAAAAGTCCCTTAAAGGTCATTAGCTTAGCTATTACCTATGAACCTATCACTACTCCCTTTTTACAGCAGGGTATGATTGCCATGAGTCTCACACTAATTCCGATGCATCTTTCACTGTCTTTAGGAGACCCTTTCTCATCACAGTTTCTTCACCATTTCTAATCTTTTTCCCCATGACTAGTAGATTTAGGATCTCAGGATAACAGATGTCACAAAATAAGCAGTTAACATCATGTCATCCACTTCCAAGCGATGTTCTGTCAGTGAACCTTTACTCAGTATAACGGTCCTTAGTTCATTTTTAGCAGGCTGTTTATTTTTACATCCAGTTTTTGCAAAACAGACCTATCCCATGTGTCCTTGTCTGGTTAACTGCTTACCATTTAGCCAATAGTTTGCCTTGGGTTTTATGTTGGGCACACACTGGCCAACGGAAATCAACGAATGAATGAATGGCTCTTTGGGCTCCTGAAATAGTCAGGTCCTCCACCAATCACAAAACAACTAATACTCATGCCCCTTTCTGAACGCATTAATCAAAGCAATCATAACAACTACAGCCAATTATACCACTGATTGTTTTTACACCACTTAGTGGCTAGCTTTGATAGGTTGTGTAGCATGCAGTCTGTGTCCTCTTATCCAGAGGATGTGATAAACACACACACACACACACACACACACACACACACACACACACACACACACACGCACATGCACACGCACACGCACACACACACACACAAAACTGATGCCCAACCCCACACACATACCACAGCTGATGCCTAAAGTGATTATTTCAACATGACTCTTCTCCTGAGAGGCACCACATAGATTCTATGCTGACACCTATGAGTCTACTCATTTTTAAGTACATTCTACTGGCAGACCCCATCAAGTTCATTTGGGAGATCAGGATTGAACCTGGCCATTTCTATCCTTGACAGAGCACTTTTTCACCCATCAATCCACCACAGCAAACACCCAGCATGTTTTTGATGTTTTTTAGAAGTAGTGGGGACCCCATAATATTCATACTGGTGCAGCAAACAGGTCAAAGGGGACAGATTAATAAAGTTGCTGTATGCAGATGATGCGCCATTGCAGGCAGACTCTGAGAAAGAACTTCAGCAAAGGATAAGGGAATGGAATGCAAAATTGAAAGCACATGGGATGAAACCTGAGCACAGATAAGACAGATGTAATTACATCAAAGAGGGAAGTCAGAAGAAGCTGAGAATTGAGACAGAAGGTTAAATAGTGGAAAAGATAAACAGCTTCAAGTATCTCAGAGGGGTGGTTGAGGAGAAGGGAAGTCTGAATGAAGAGGTCAAAACTAGAATCAGAGGGGATGCAGCCAACTGGTACAGAGTGCCAGGGGCAGTGTGTAACAAAAGAATGGTCAGGTGTATAAAACAGTGGTGTGACCACTAGTACTGTATGGTACAGAAACCTGGACAGTAAAGTCAGAGCAGGTGAGGAAGCCAGTGGTGATGAAGATGAAGTGCCTGAGATGGGCGTAGGATGTACACTGTGGGAGAGAGAAATAAGGCTATAAGAGAAGAAGGCAGCGTAGATCCAATTGCAGAAAAGGTCAAAGAGGACAGATTATAGTGGTTCAGGCACGTGCAGAAAAGTAGAAAACAAACTGGTGAAGAAGATTTGAGACAGACAGAAAGACAGCAAGAGTAAATGAGGGTGTCAGCAAAGAGGTGAATGGATTGTGTGAGAGAAGACCTGTGACAGTCAAGTATGAGTGTTGAAGAAGGTGGGAGGGTGACATTAAACAGAGAAAGAGAGGGCAACAACTGATGCAACACCTAGATACCATGAACACAATGGGAAAGAGGGGGTTGATGATTATAATGATAGGAGCCCCACAGAGACACAGTGGAACATGGAAGCTCCACCCGAGCAGTGACTAAAACTCAGGCTTGAACCCTAGGTTCTGTATTGGAAAGATCCCAACCCTCGCACCACTGTATAATTAATGTGAGTGATGACAATGTAATAGAATGCCGAATGTCATACTGACAGATGTGCTCCTTCTGCACTGTAAAGTCATGACTGAGAGCTGTACCTTTCAGAGTGCCAACAGTGGCAGTTAAAAATATTTTTGGTGCATATATCCCCATCTTGCCCTTTGACACAGGAAGTGGTTTCTATCATTTAAAGTAAAGCCCACCTCTGGTACAGAAATGATGGGATCAGACACCAGGAGACTTGGCAGATGTGTACTGATGCAGGAGGAACATGACTCAAGGAACATTTCAGAGCACTATGTATGTGGGTGTTTGGGTGGCTACTGGGGTTGCCACCTTTTCAAATGCCCAAAGTGGGACATTTTTAGTACAAATGTCAGATTTTGCAGGATGAAACATACCCATGGCCAGTACAAAGGACAGAGCTTCACTTTTTTGCCTAAATAAAAGCTTATTCTTGTAGCATTTTAGTTGCTTTTTCTGTTTCTTATAACATTTAGGTGTTTCAGATACAGAATAACTGTTTTATGCAACTATTACATAAAATATGGGAAATAATTTTGTCTTAAAATTTCAGGACATTTGTCATTTTTTTTGCGGGACACAACTGCCCAAAGAGGGACTATCCCTAGTAAAGTGGGACAGGTGGTAACCCTAATGGCTACACAGAGCAGGTGAGCAGTTTTCTTTGTTCTTCTAATAAGTGAAAGGAGCACGTTGTTACTTTTCAGTCTCTTCATTCAGACTGAAATTATTGAATCGCACAAATCAAACAGTAACAGTAGTGAATAGGGCTGTTATCAGTATTTGCTGTGCTCTTTTGTCTCCTGATATGTCACTGAAGAGGGAATAATTGTCGGCATCCTTGTCTTCCCTAACTGAACTATTTCTGCCTTCCATGCCTCACACACCACCAGCCTTATAGGTTCATAGGTTAGTGCTAGGCTAACTGCCCTTGCAAGCCTAGCCAATTATCCCTTGTGAGACTCAAGCCCTGTACCTTGTGTTTGTAAAGCAACATCTTAACCATTACGCCACCCTCCCATCCCTTAATTCCATCCTGCTTTCTTCTCTACACTTGATACTCAATGTCCTCCACCTGTCTTGCTGTATTCCTTCCATCACTCCTCATCAGTTCCACCAACAGCGACAGTCTACCATTGCTTTATTATTAGACATATCACCCCCAAGACTGCCCATTATATCCAGTTATCCCTTAATTCGCACCTTTCAGAAGCTGCCTGTATCTTTATCCTCTTCCTTTGTGAATCTTTTTTATATTCCTTATAACTTTCCTGAGCTGTTGATGAGGTGTCAGTTACAGTAAAACACATCTCCCTACCTAACGAATTCTGACATGTTGGACTGAATACATTCTTCAAGACATATGTGTCATGGTGCAATGTTGTGTCACTTTGTTAAAAAAGTCCTCATTTTCTAAGGGTAAATTTACTTATCTCTCAAGACACCTTGTCTAAGAAAGGGAGGAGTCTAAGTTGTTTCAAAATACTAGCATTTTATCGAAAGTCAAAAGATATTTGAGTCATTTCATCAACTCATCTGGTTGAATTCATGAACGTCATTTTTACCATACATTGAAAATGGCCAAAACGGTGTTCGGCATTCAAACCAGCTTGAATGTTACTTTAAAATCACCATTCAAAACAACAGTGATTTTGCAAGAACTAATTGTTTCCTTGCTTTCAGTTTTATGCATTGAGAATGTTGTGGTTCAATGTTTTCACCAGTCCCCCATGTGACTACATGATTTTGGAATCCTCATAAGTGGCGTTCAGCAAAATGATAGTAAACCATATATTTCTATACACACAGCTGGGTCCTCTATGCAACTGCTTGGAGAACATTGACTTCTTGTTTCCATCTTTATTTAGTACTTACCCTGGATTTAATAACTTCATGGACTTCCTTTTAAGCTAAATGTTTCAGACCATGATCTATCTTCTTATTAAAATTTGTACATAAGCACAAAGAAGCATTTCCAAGTACAGTATAGATTATAGACCTCAAAGCATTAACAAAGACCTGTGCAGAAATGCCTCTCTGTCATTTTTTTTCAAGAGAAATTCACATATTGTAAATAATTTCTTATAAAAGGGAGGTTTGTTCATATGTTTACATGGATGTTTTAGTCTTCTATCAGGGTATTTTTGAGGGATTTCTATGCATCTGCTTAGGAGCATTTGTTGCATGATTCCATCCTTATTTGGTCCCTCATCTAGGGATAATAACTTTAGAAATCTCTTGTTAAGCAGAATATTTCAGAAGTATTACTGAGGTGATTTGATTCCCTAGATTTGACTATACCTCAGGAGGTCTACAATGCTGACCTGTACGCATTAATAAAGACCTGTTTTCACCGTGCATTTTTAAGACAGTTTGCTGAAACAGTCCTGTTTTAGTGTAAAGTATATAACTCCATGGATGCCATAATAAGGAAAGTTTCATTAATATTGTACATGCTGCCATGACATCTATCTCTGTTTCTCTCTTGATATATATATATATATATATATATATATATATATTGAATCTATCTGCTTGGGAAGATTAGCATTCTTCCATCTGCCCTTATGTTTAGCCCACATATGAAATTTATAGCTCCACAGCCTTTTGGTTAAACAGAGTCTTATAAAACACAGTTTTCCATTTATGCTAAAGTGATAAGGTATCTTAAAGGGTCTGGCTTGGTGGCTAAAGCACATTATTTAAGACATGCACATCATGATGCATTCTTGAGTCAGCTGCTACTTTTTAGGGGAAGATTTACGTATTTCCTATTTTAGGGGAAGATTTACATATTTCCTATGGGTCTTTTACAGAGGAAGGTTTATTAATATCTTTGTGTACACCTTTTTTTCCAGGGTCTTTCTGCTTTCTGACTGGCTCCTTTTATGCATTATCTGGTGATTTATTGCCTTTTTGCTTCATTCCCTTTTTTGGTGCCTATCCGTAGAGTTAATAGCCTCTGAAGTTGAATATCTCTGAACAGAATTTTATTTCTGCACATGGTATAAAAATAATTTTATAATGATAGAAAAACACATCTTTATACTTAAAAGTGCCTCGTGTGCTGGTTTAAGTGTGACATTAAAATCTGGAAGTCTTTTTGAGTATTCCTGAACCAATGTGTTAGCATAAATTTGTATGATCTCATTTGATGTTCTGAAATTCACACATTTCAGTGTTTCATCTGAGCCTGTATGGTGAGGTCTAGTGTACAACTACTTGATATTTGCTTTCTTGGTTGCCTGCACTATATTGGCTTCCTACAGCCC